>NW_020955276.1:2400082-2444913 GCF_003031625.1 Empidonax traillii
AAAGGAGGGAGGAAAAGAGCGACGAGAGGGAGGAGAGAGGGAGCGAGAGAGGAGTGGGGAGGAGGGGTGGGGGGTGTGAGTGTGTGTGTGTGTGTGTGTGTGCGCCTGTGCGGGGCGGGGGGCGCTGGAGCGGCTGTCCCCGCGGTCGCGGCGGCCGCGGCTCTCTGTGCCGAGCGCTGCCGGCTCCGGGTGGGCGGCTCGGGGGCACTGGCGGGGGCCGGGGCGGGGGACGCGCCCCCCCCCCCCCCCCCCGGGCCCCGCACAGCCCCCTGCGCCGCTCAGCCCGCTCACCTGCATTTCCTTAACGAGCCACTTGATGGCCGGCGGCGGTCCCCCGGCCCCGCCGCAACTTTGGCGGCCGCGGAGCCGCGCGGCCCCCACGGAGATGGGGATGGGGAGGTGCTGGCCGCCAGGTTCCGCGCCCGTAGCTGCCCGCGGAACTTTGCGCCCGGAGGCGAGTTGAGGGGCTGGGGGGTTCGGGAGGGCGCGGCGGGGGCTGCGCCGAGTCCCGCGTGTTCGCGCCGCAGCCGCGCAGCGATCTCGGGTCGCGCTCCGCCACCTGCCTCCCCCGGCGCTGCCTCCTCCCACCGCGCTCCTCGGCGTGTGCCGCGGGAGTGGGCTCCTCGCTGTTAATAAGCCCAATCCCCATCTTCCTCTCTCTCCCAGAAAACAATTAATAATGCATTAAAATAATGCACCTTTAAAGCCGCCGGCTAGCTATAATAAAATAATAATATTACCACTACTTAAGAGAGCGCTGATGTGGATGTGGTGGCGAGGCACGTTTTCCTTTCACACCCAAATGTGAGCACACATTCTGCTTCTGGTATTCGTAAGTCCCTCTCCCGTACCAGAGCAACTATCATTGTCACCATCAAAGAGAAAGTCTCCAAAGCTGAGTGGAGACACCGAGTCCCCAGGTAGCTGTTGTGGCTGGGCTGCAAGGAGGGCACCCTTCGCCCTCTTCCGTTCGCCCCAACAAATCTCATCGCTTCCCCTACTTTGCTTATACCGGAGGGTTAAGCATTGCTTTTGGCCCTTTTAGTGTTTTCCCTTCCGTTCCTCCCCTGACGATAGTTTGTGTATTTTAAATAAAGATTTCATTCTGCCAACCCGCAGGAAGCTTTTAACAAGATGCAGCTGAGCGTGTCGATATCTTATATCTTTTTACTGCTGCTCCGACGTGTACATCAACTCCAAACTCCCTCTTTTTCTTCTCTGCCTGATACTGTAGCTTCTCAGAGACGGCGGCGGCGGCAGCCGCAGAGCTCTGCTCCCGGGGGGCACTTTTACTTTGCCCTCAAAGTATCTCCCAGCAACGAGACCCGTTGGAGTCCCCTCCTCTCCCCTCCTCCCCGCTTCTTTACAGAAAAATGCTGGGGTGATTGCTGTAAGGTTTCCAGTTCCACTGATAACACTACACTGTCTAAGAGGAGACGGGGGGGAAGGGGGGGGGAGGGGATTTTCATTCTGTTTAGAATACACTTTTGTGTTTGCGCTATTTTTAATTAAGATTTTTCCAGAAATAGATCCCATCCGAGATTTAATTTACGAAGGTATTTCTAACGCAGGTCAATACTGTCTTCCAAGAGGAGCATTTGCAATCATTTGCCTCCCCACAACAATGCACAAATGCTTTTAGCAGACGTTAAACCGTTTATACAAGACTAAAAGAAGGGATTTTGTTGTTGGCGTATCTTTATGTTTTGTGAAGTTTAATTGGGTGGTTTTGGTTTAGGGGTTTTTGTTGTTGTTTTGGCTTTGCATCTTTGTTTTAATTTTAGTTCATCTGCATTAAAATGAAACTTTGTTCAGTATGCCAGGTACCTCCTTATTGATTTCTGGGGTTTAAGAGACGCTTCCCCCCTCAACGGGATGTTTTGAATGAAGGTGATTTCTTTCCACGATGCGCGTTTCCCAACCCGTAGCCGTGCAGTTCTAGCTTGCTGGTCGCCTGCTTCTCCACGGTAGCTGAGCCGTAACCACCTCCTCGTGCTCTGGCACTAGATTAAACCTGAGGAGAGGCACTGCGCGGGCCTAAACCTCTCCAAAGGCTCAGCGCATCCAGAGCTGCCCCGGGGCAGGCCACGGGGTGGAACATCTCAGCCGGGGCCGCGGGGATGGCGAGCTACCGGGCCGGGCCGGGAGGAGCTCGGCCCGTGGGCACCGCACGGCAGCAAGTCAGGGGACGCGGTCAACCCGCAACCCCAAAACCGGGCAGAGCGGGATCTTCCTCGTCTTAGAGGTGGCAGAGGGCGCGCCGTCCGCCTGCGGGTATGATTTCATCTCCGAAGTTCAACCTGCGCAAACTAGAGCGCTACCCTTAAAAGAGTACAGGCGGTGAAGAGCTCCTGGCACACCTGGTACTGAGCATTGCCGGCTTTTCTTTAAGGTTCGCTTCCACTCGATTTGACCTAGTTTGAAGCACGAAGGTTCGGAGTTTGAGGGGAGGGGTGGGAAGGACAACAGAAGAAGAATATAAAAATATTTCCCTCCCCGTTTTTCCTCTTAGATCCTCTTTGGTAGATCGCTTCTGAGTATTGCTTTAAATTATAATTAAATATGACATTGCTAGTGTTTTTAGAACTGATTTCATCTATATACTAAAACACTGCTAAATGCAGTAGAAAATTAGTAGAAAATGTGTGTAACATCTTAACACCCCTTATCAAATTGGAATTATATATCTTTCATTGCTATGTTCCTCTCTATCTTCAGTCTTTCCCCTTATTTTTTCCTTTGACTTAGATTTTTCCAGCTTACTATGTCTTATTCCTGCATTTCACTGCAAAATTCTTCCAGGAGTATTATATTTCATGAGTGCCAAAATGTTATGCAGTATTATGTCTTAAAGAGGTCACTTCATGAGAATGAGCTGTGAAACCCAAATGAACCACCTATCCTCCATCCTGAGCATTACAATACGCATCCTGAGCATTACAATACAATACATTACAATCACAATTTGTGAAGGCTGGGGTGATTTTGACATTAGAAATTGTTTTGAAGTTGGCCACATGAGAGCAACTGGAAGAAAATTCAGGTACATGCAAAAACACATTAAAGTAAACTAGAAATAAAAATAAAATGTTCCAAATATTAATTTAGAAGTTAATATATATCAGCTAAGAAAATCTCCAAACCACAGTGTTTGCCAAATCTTTTGACCTCTGCCATCCAAATTAACTGAAGTTTAACACAGAAGCCAGTGCTGCAGCTATACCCAACTAATACAGTAGGAAAGGTGATTTGCATATTTGCTTTTTTTAGAACTTAGTTGTAGTAGTAAATATGCTGTTTTGTACATCACCACACTTCTTTTTGGGCATAATCTATTTCTTTTTTGCAAGCTGTGCGTGAAAAGTATGGCTGAGGTTGGACATTTTAAAAAAAATAATGATAATGAAGCTGGAGGAAAAGAAAATGCAAGCCCAGAAAAACTGCAAACCTGACAGTTTTAAGATGCAAAATATCACCACATTTTTCTTCCACCTTTAGGTCTCTGTGGGCTTGCATGCTTTTTTTTTTCAACCAGCTTCAGTCCTCAGACCTCTGCTTTTCATGGACTAATATCTGCAAAGAAAAGCTGTAGACATTTTGGTATGTAGCATATTTATGACCACAATGAACAGACAGAAGTTTAATCATCCCATCCCAAAATAAAAGTTATGAGATAAGAGGAACAGGAAATACACAGGAAAATACATAGCAAGAAATGCTTTGTGAAACTGCTTTTGATCATTTTATTCTGGGACAGAGCCTAACATCTCCTGCAGGAAACCGAGAAGATGACTCAGCGATTTGTAACCACCTGGAAGGCAAAAAGGGCCATTTCTGCAAAGATCAGGTGCCTGTGAGCATCTCTGAAGCCCTAGTATCCTCACATGATTAATTTGTCTGACACAGGTTTGTCAATACAAGCTCCTTCCTTATTCACACTGGTCAGAGATAAATATTTCATTCTGAGGAAAAAATAAAAAAACCATACAAATGAGAAGTTATACAGTGCTAGTGTTAATATACTTTCACAATAATCATGTTTTAAGAGGGACAGGGAAACGATATGTATTTTTTTTTGTCACTGTGTGTAAAACATAATTGCTCATTGTTCGAAGTCTGCATCTGTAAGCTACACATACTCCAAATATGCATACGATGAGGGAAATTAGGAAAGAAATACATTCATATACGTGAATTAACTTTCTTACAATGAAAGGAATTCATCTTTGAGCAGGTGTTTCCTACCTTTGGATTGCGGGATTCCTAAAAATATACTTGCTGACGTAATCTTTCATTTTCCAGTTGCTGAAATTAAGTTTCTTTGCATGCAAGTGGTAGGTATGCACCCATAAGCCAAACACCTCATGGGTCATAATGGGAAGTTTTCCTGGGGAAGGGCTGTAGCTCAGGAAGCATTATAGAAGATATTAATGAGATATAAAATAAAAGTTTATTTCAGGACAGTGATATTTGTATTTTAGCATCTGACCAGACCAAATGTCTGAGCAGTGTATCAATACTAATGTTCACATGAGCCGTGAAATATTCCAGGGATTTCAGTCTGCATTAAAACATGCATTGAAGTATAATCAGATTTTAGTCTGTTTGGATTTAGATTCTGGTCTGCAGTACTGAAAATAAAGCAAGATTTTCCCATTTAATTTAGTGAGGACAGGATTGGTCTCTAAATGAGTAACCTCATCTCTGTTCTTAAGCAGAGAACCTGGGAAGAGCTTGACAAGTGTTTCATTAATCCACCTACTGATATTTTGCCTGGGTTTCTTATACAGTTGGACTACAGATTGAAGATAACTTTAGATTTCTGAAATTAAATTAAAAAACAATGTTGTTCTCACCTTGAAGCCTCTTTTTTTCACTAATTTCTACAAGATATCTTGAGCATATGTTTTATATCCTTGAATAAAAAGAAATGAAGTGTTAAAAATAAAATAAACCATAAAGAATAAAGTGATACTTTTTTTGGGAAAAAAAAAAAAAGATAAATGATGGCAGAATTCCTTAAGGCAGGTGGTGATATACCTCGTGATAAAACATCTCATAATTCCTTTTGTGGTCCTTTAATAACGACCTTCCTCTCTATTTTACTAATAGTTTAAAGAAAGAAAAGCTTTTGATTATGTCCAGATGAAGTGTGTGTCAGATAAGCATATTATTTTTAATTTGTGGACTAATGTAATACATGCTGATTTTTTTATACATCAAATTGTGTCTTCATGAACCATAAAATACCTTTTTCTTTCTTGGCTTACCCTTCTGATTACTTTACATTTTAATTTTAGGGTTTGATGGGTATCTCTATAATTTCTCCATGACTTAGGCCCAAAAGTTTTATAGCCTTGGAATCAATAGACCAGATCTATGCAACATAAAATGTTATGTATATGGCTTTTAAAACACTTTTTAATAGAAATTAGGTGAAGAATGGAATCTTTAGTGAAAATAATTATTTTAAAGAATGATAGGTCTTTTTGTCAGCAACATTTCATAGTGTTCCATAAAGAAGAATGCTTATTCTGTCTAATTCTGTTTTTGGTGAAAACTTAATTTATTCCTTTTTTTTTTTCCCCCCCTGATGTTCAGTTAGGTTTCGATAGCCCATTTAAATTAAGATTTATCCTCACTTTGTATGTTTTTTGGTATTATTACCTCTTGAAACTATAATTGAAGGCATGACTGTTTATTATGCTCTAGCACCGGTTATACCTTTTCTGTTTTTATTGCAGAAATAAGTGTATATCTGCAGATAGGAAACCATTCCTAAATCACAAAATACTTCAGGTACTAGCTGTGCATAGTACTTAAGAGCTCTCAGCTTCCACTGAAACCCAAGACTCATAGCTCGCAACATTCTCAGCAACTTTTCCATTTGATTCTAAAAAATATTAATGGAAAATGGTATGCATGTGTGTATGCAATATGAAAAGTAATGCAAAAGTTACAGTGTTCTTGGAATCATCTCTCTAATTATAGAGAAGTAAATGTGCTGGGGTGCCAAGCAGGGTTTGGTCAGCTACAATGTCTCTACTTCCCTAACATAACTGAAAGATCAAAAGAAACTTAATGGGAATCCATAAGCTTATGCTTAAAAACGGAAAAAATCCTCTCTTTTTATTGCACAGATCTGTAGGAAACTAACTGTGAGCAGGAATTATCTCACTATTTCTCTAAATGTAGATCATCAATAAAGTTACTAGCAAAAAATTAACAAATATAATGCATATTTTTGAATATGACCAAGAACTGTGAGATGGAAAAGACAGGAAAATATCAGATCAAGAAAGAAAAAGAAAGAAAAATGAGGGGGGTGAGGGGGCGAAATACTAGATGTACCCCCACAGATTAATCTAAAAGCCATTTCTTGTTTATGGAAATCTCCTTCCTAAAAACCTGTTTTCATGATTCAGCAGTCTAGAAGTCTATGATTTGCAGAACTAGATCTATGAGCAGTGAAGGAAAATTCGGGTCAAAGTGAAACTTTCTTGTAGAGAGGATAGATGAGAGACATTGTACAACCTGGACCTGAATGATCAGTATTTTCAGCAATTTGTTATGACATTAGGTAAGTGATACAGTTTCACACAGCTATATAGTACCAGTGCTGGTGTTGGCAAGCATAATGATGTGAAGCAACATTAAAGCCTGTGGATGAAGAAAATTAAATCTGAAGTGTCACTGCTGTTGGGAAAATATTGCCAGAGAAAGCAATATTTTAAGATGTGATGCAGACTTTGCATACTCAATAGAGTGGCTTCGAAGTTTTATAGGAAAAATACTATAATGATGTGCCAAAGAAAAAATATTTTAAACATTTTAAGGTTAAAATTCATTAAGCATTTCAGCAGATGAAAATGCCTATTTTTCTGGGTAAAGTTCCACACTAAAATTTCCTAATAACACTTCTCTCTGTAAATGTATTCTCAAAGAAACAGATAGTCTTCCAAGAGGTAAAACTCACACTCAGGAAATAGCGCACCCACCCACCGCAATTTTTTTCTTGATTGCTTAGAGTGAAATATTTTTGAAACTATAGTACATAAATGCTAACTGCTAAAATAGAAAATGTCAAAATTTAAACTACTGTAAACAAGGAACTCTTCCTGTTTCCAAAGTGAAGCACTAAATACACCACAAGGAAACTGATGCATAGACCATGTCAGGATTTCACAGATTTTATTATTCTTTCATATTAGTGAAACAGCATAGCAATTCTTGTTCATATCATCCTAACTAATTCACATAAGATCAGATAGAGTCTATTTTCTGTCAGATATATAATGACATAGTAAATAAATTTATCATTATTGTTATAAGATTGTTTGCATATTACAAGCAATTTGATAAACCAAGAGGTAGTATTGTGCTATTGTCCCTCCACTGTTTGACTTAGAATAGCATACTATCCAGGAATTCCAATGTACTCTGTCAGATTCCAAATGTATCACGGATAAATTTGATTGCTCTTTAAAAATAATGCTGAGTATAAAAAGCAAAGTGGAGCTGAAAAGAGAGTGAGAGGTTTAACGGGAAATTTAAGCATCTTTGCTCTCACTTTCACTGAAGTTCTGCTTTCATTTGTCACTAGAAAAATCTTTCCTGTACATACTCTCTTGGAGTGTCTTACCTATTTAGAATGTCTCCTACAAACGCTTGTGTAATGCCCAGCACAATACTATAACAACACAGTGCAAGAAGGCATTCAACCCTTAACCTACCAGTTGTGATTAGAACCATAAATAGCAAACATATGCAATGCTTTCCATGTTCTGACCCATTGAAACACTTAAATTTATCTTAATAAATTGCTTGAGAAAGAACCAAGTCAATGTATGTTGTAATACTGCTCTAGCTATAATAAAGGCTAATAGGCTCCGTAGGGTTATACAGCAAAATTCACACACACAATGAAACAGCTAGACTGCAAGTAAACCACCAGATTCTAAACCATTCTTTTTAAGTCTTAAACTTCAATGTATAATAAAAACAGAGATTGTTTTTGCTGTCCAAGACCCTAATTATGGTCTCCTCTACGCTACTTTTATTAGTGTTAGACTGGATGTACAATGTTTCTGTGAACTCAGAATCAGGCCCATGAGTATTTCCAGATGAGTTCCCCCATTATAGTCTGACCTTAACCGTACAAGCACTAACAGAAGAAACTTTTTCTTTAAACTGCATCATGAGAGTGGAGTAGAGTAGAATATAATGTCTGCTTAAAAGAAAGCAGAATCTCCAAAGTACTTCATGACCTGCTTTCTCAATTACGAAGAATCAATAACAAATAAAACCTTTCCAATTCCCACTAACTAAAGTTATTAAAATAAATCAAGTTTTGAAAAGTTTACAGTGTGAAATAATCTAGTGTTTAAAACTTCTGGGAGCTGAGTCTTACATGCTCTGAACATAATGCTAAAGATGTGGTCACCAAGGAGTTTTTTATTTTGGTAGCTTTTGTAATATGTAATGAATATCTTATTCAGTTATGATTCATTATTTAGCATACTAGTAAAAACTTCAGCTCAGGCTCTTACTGCCTCAGTTAAGCAACAGAAGCCTTGGCACAGCCCCAGAGAAGTTATCCCCATCCGATAGGGCCAGGACAAGACTCTTTGCCCTTCTCAGGCTGGTGTTGGGACTGCTAGGCCCATGGCATCTGTGCATTCCAGCTCAGCTAAAGTGAAAAAAAAAAATAACCTCCGATATTGCCTACATGCAGTTGCAGAGCATGTAAACATAATAATTTATTACATCAACTCAAAGCAAGGAAATTATGATCGTTACAAAACGAAGTTCTTTGCAGTTTGCAACCGCATGCAGAAAATCAGTAGATTTACCATTCAGAGAAGGTTAATTTTCAGCTTCAGCTTATAGAGAAACTGTTTGTCCCCCAGAATAATGGTGAAGGGAAGTAAATAATTACCAGGGCTATATCTTACAGGTTGTGGATAACACAAACCATATAAGTCTGGGCATTTCCTGCATTTTTACAGAATTAAGCCAGCCTAATTCAAGAATCAAGTCCATTTATTTGGAATTCATGTGTTCTGTTCTTTCAGGATGTCTCATATTTTGCTTGCTGACATTTCTTACTTCTTGTTCTCTGAGTTTTTGTAGAGTGAAGCAATGAGAGTCAGTGTATATTCCTACACTGTCTCCTCACCTTTAGGTTAATAGATGAGTTGGTCACTGACTTAACAATATGGAGCATTCAAAGCAAAATATTTGCCAAGAGTGGTTTCTCTAACGATTTCGGGAAGTTTTATATCATTGAATTCCAGGGCTTCTGAAATACCAGTAGCTTAATTCACCTTCATCATATTCACCTTTCTGTTCATTTGGCCTTGAAAGGATTTAGCGTTGTATTAATATAGTCTCCATGAACTCCTGGGCTTGAGAATATATTTTAAAAGTTTTTGGCTCTCAGATCAGTTTGGAAAACCTCATTATATACAACTCCAATCCTCTTATTTATGCTTGAAACTGCCTCTTGAAAACTGTCTAACCTTTATCAAGAACATTTGTCTTTGCTGTCAGCTTTTGTTTCAGTCCCATGATCTCCTCTTTCACAGTGGAGAGCATATAGGTGGACACAAGGATGATCACATGGGAGCACTAACTCATATTCATTGACCTTATTTTCAAAATCAAGTCTAAAGAAGTAGCTTTCATTCTGTGAAGTATTTAAATCCAGAAACCTTAGTGTGGGGGTTAAAAGTAGTCCATCTGGGCCTTAAAACATATCATAATTAGCTGCTTGAAGCTTTGTGTATTAGAGGCGTTAAATCATGTTTACAAGCTAGAATAAACCTCTTGTATTTTCTGTAGTAAGGCTTTGTTGTTTTTATTTGGTTTGATTTGATTTTTTTTTTTAATATATTCACAGATCACAAATAATGAAAAGTGAAATGAGTACTTGACCGTGTCTCCTTTTCTGGATGCTCATTGACCTGATAGTAAATTTACACATTAGGAGAGTAAAGTGTAACCATCTACTAGAAACACAAGCAATCAAGAAGATTTCTGGAAAATGATATGTGTACTAGATGGTCCAACCAACCGTGGCTTTGCTCATAGCTAGCTTTGGTAATACAGAGGAACTGATGAATGTGTGACAATCAATGATTGACTCAGATGTAGTAGTGACATTCATGTTCCTGTTCATGTGGGAAGTTCTGTAAGATAAAATCTACCTTTAGAGCAAATTTCAATTTGTTCAGGGAACTAGCATAGGACACACTAGGGAAAGCACTCAGATTCAGATAGGCATGTAGAATTATACTTAGCTGTTTACTAGAAGAAAAAAAAAGTATCTCCTCTTTACTACATGATTTCTTAATTTACATAAAGAGAATGATTGTATTTTTCTCAAAAGTATTTTCTTAGTTAAGCTTAGTGTTAGCTTTAATACTGTTATTAAATATATAAGCTTTTTAAAAAAAGATCTTAAATTACTGGAAGACCATTTATTTATGTAGAAAAGCATTATTGTTCAAAACACAAACAAATGAAAATGCATATGCTGCAGAAATATTTTGTTCTGGAGTAACAAAGAAAGAATTGATGACAATGAATTCTGATATAAAACTAATTATGTTTTTATTTTAATCAAATCTCTTAGGATTAGCATAAACTACCTATTAAATGCCAAAAAATCCTTTATACATTTTGTTAAGTTTTAATTTCTGAACTTTTGCATATTTGACAGAGATCACCTCCAAAACCAGGTAAAAAACTCTAAAAAACTTGAAATCCAACCCTATAATGTTAGCTGAAATGAAGAATTTTTAAAATATTCAGATAAAAAAAGGATGCATACAAATATTTCATAGGATGAAGACTTACTTTACACAAAAAATAGATCATTTTTTTTTCAGACTCTCTTCGTAGAAATTCCAGTGTTTCATTCACACAGTGCATCAGAGCACAGTTGTATTTGCACTTATCTGAGGGAAAAAAACAACAGATGTGGATGTTAGTTCTGCAAAACATTTCTTATGCGGTCACAACTTCATCAGAGGATTTGGACATTCTCTTATATACTTATTGTTAAAAGATATCTTATGCACTGTCGCTTTACTCAGAAATAGCAGATCCTTAAGACCACACCTCATATCTTTGTCAGTTTTAAACATCCAAGGGTGTTCTAACCATAGCAGAATTTGAGAACTTCTTAGAATCTGTGGTTTGTTTAATGACTTATAAATTAGCTCAAGAACGTGATCTTCATTGTTCAAAGTCTCTACCTATGAGGTAAAAAAAATTTCATGGGGTATTTAAAAAAAGGAATATCTGATTGCCTTTGAAGCTTCATTCAGACAAGAATCTTCACTCAAACTACCTACCAATAAAAGTTCCTTTGTGTCAGCATTCAATTCTTCTGTGTGGAATGACTTTAAAATCTTAGTCTCGAATTCGTTGGAGAGGAGAGAACTCTCTATTCCTATCTGTCAATTTACACTTAAAAGTAAAGATAAGCTCATGTCTTCTCAAACATCCCCTCTAGCAATAAAAGCCCATCAGTCCAAATTGCAGTCTCACTAGAATGTGGCAATCCCCTCCAGTTTATGTTATCAGGGCTTCACTGAAAGAGATGACAAGGGGACTTTCTCAGAGCCGCTGAAAATCAGCAGGACTATGCATGTGTACATCACACCTAGCCTCTGACCATGGTCATGCACAAACTCAACATTTTCTCTCAGGTATTGTTGCTCTGTAACACTGCTAGAAGTAAAAAAGGATATTTGTTTTTGTCATAAAACCATAAACGCCTAAGGCTGTGACTTTCTGTTTATATACTTATTTATCACAGCTCAGACCAGCTGGAGTGTTACTGGGCTCTCTGAAAGCTATCAGTATGTGAATAGAAAAGTTTCAGCAATATGAATAAAAAAGTCTCAGCAAAAGAAAAGGAGTTAATCCTACTCCTTAAAAATACACTAAGAACATAAAAGCTGAGGAAAGTGTTTTCCTTAAAAGTGTGGCCACACTTCAGACTCTGTGCACCTGTTGATGCCCATGAAATTTTTCTTTTGCTACAGAACTGTCAAAGGTTGTGCTGATGATGTCTGGAATCCTGGAGTAACTACCTATATTAGCCTGCTCCATATTTTTTGAACACAAAATATTTTCCTGCAGGGTTTTACTGCTACTGTCAGCCAAAACAAGTACCGCAGTCATTCTGCCCCCAAACTTCCTACATACCCTTTTATTTTTAACCCAACAAAAAAAAAGAACAGTTCTACTCAATTAATGACAAAAATGGAAACTCTTCTTTACAGCAGGAACTACAATATTCTCTCCTGTAAGATGAAGGTTTCCATGTCTCTTGGTGGCCTGCCTACCTCTCTACCTGCCTCTGCTGAAATCTCCCTACCTCTGAACCATTCACCACTCATAACACTTTTCATTCCTTTTAGTCTGCAAGAGTTTGTAATTCTGTCCTCAAGGTTTTAGGACTCTGAGCCTGTTTCTAATACTGTGCCACATTTTGGGGTATTGTTTATTTGCTTGTTGCCTTATTAGTGTGGGAAGTCACCCCCGTGGGCCTTTGGAGGGCCCATAAACTCCAAGGAGTAAGTAATTTTTTGATGGATAGTGCAGACCTGGTATTTCACTACAACTGCTGCCCCTCTCTAGGCCCCAGGAATACCATTGTTTATGAAACCTTCATTCTCCCTTTTAAATACTTTTGGCTTTGTCTCCAGTTGTCTAATTATGATGTCAAGCTCCATGGATGCTCTAACAGGGACTTGGGTAGAGAGGGTAATGGAACCTTAAAAATAAAATTAGTATTAATTATTACCGTGGTCATCTTGCATCTTTTGTCCCTCTCACCCCAGCCCTTTGGCTGTATGCCTAGCTATTCTTCTGAGTGTCTGAAAAGGTGTTTCAGAAACTTTATCTTCTATGAAAATTTATAAATAAACCTTGTCCTTTCTTTAATCACAAAAAGGAAGATAAAAGCAAAGCAAATAAAACAAATCAAACTGAAATCTCATCTATTAATTTTCATTATTATTTATAGCATTTATATTTATAGTAAGAAAATTTCAGGTTTGATATAAAAAGTTAAATATTATTAAATTATTGTTCTCACACTACTGGTTTATAGCAAACATACTTTTGATTTTTTGCTACTTCAGGATGGACTCACAATTTACTGTGTTATTTACATTATTGAATTTACTATATTATTTTCAAGGAACATATGAAATATAATACTTTATATGCCTATGTTTTAATTGCTTGTACAATTTATTTAAACTCTCTAAATCATCAAGGACATTTCTCAGAATATTTTTTGCATTTCACCAATATACAAGGTCTTCAAATGCCAATAGAGATAATATAGCTTTTTCAGAAATCTATTTTGTACTTTTATTTTTGTACTTTTATGACTTGTATGTGATACTCTTTTGCACTTAGAAAGCCTCTTGTGTTCCATGAAATCTAGGCACTCCTCCATGATCCTGTTGTACATGAAAGAACCAAGGGCCATATGCCCTTTCATACAGATTCTAACATGACCCATTCTAAAACAGCTAAGACCCATTCTGAGTGCAGGATTCTTGTTTTCCAGATTAATGATTCTCTCTGAATGCCCTGCCGCTGTATCTTGGGATGATGATATCTGTGAAACAATTCACTACTACTGCTTTAAGAATTGCAATGCTGAAAAAATAAAATAACTTAGTGTTTGTCAGTTGGTTCCAATGCACTTCAGGTAAAGCCAGGTAAAACTTCTTACAGAATTTAAATTCCTCAATACAACTGATGAGATTTATGAGAAATGTGTAGATTATGCCAGTTGATAAACAAGCATTGAGAGGAAAAAGTGACTAAATATTGAGTACTATTCATGTGTATTATATACACCAAGATTTTTATAAATATGGGCACCTAGTTTTGTGCATCAGAGGACCTTCGTGACCAAAGATAGGACACTGTCATAGTTAAAAGTCTTGTTTGGGGTTAGTTTGGGTTTTATTTAAATTTTTTTTGAGTGCTAAAGTCCAAATGAGAAATTTAGAACCATACAAATCTGTATAAACCAGGTAATTTGAAAATCTGATAATACATATTTCCTTCTGTTGACATAAAATTCTTGTAAGGGAGATCATGCTCTGTCAATAATTGTAGATTCATTTCTACATATAGATGTTATACATCTTAAACTCCTGGTCCTCCTCTTTGAGGTGCTTCTCTAGACATATTTTCTTTGATTCTGAGGAATCCATGGAACACTACTCACAGTACACTGTATTTGAGCT
Organism: Empidonax traillii; assembly: GCF_003031625.1. Lineage (NCBI taxonomy): Eukaryota > Metazoa > Chordata > Aves > Passeriformes > Tyrannidae > Empidonax > Empidonax traillii. Next base: position 2,414,371 of record NW_020955276.1, read on the forward strand.
AAACCTTGTGCAACAGCATAGATCTAGTCCTCCTCCAAGCGTGGTTTCAAACTTCTTGGGTATGAACTTGATATAGGGATAATGGCTTCTCAGTCTCAAAAACATTGACATCAAGCCAAGAAATACAAGTTTGATGAGTCATTCAAGGTCAAAACTGCATGCATGACAGAGACAGCTCTGATCTTATGTATGGGGTTTTTTACTTTACTGCAAAACCTTCCTTCTTCTTTTTTCAATGTTCTTTATTCTTGAAACTGTAAAATTATTAGATACTTTAGAAAAACACATTGTCGTTAACTTCTTGCAACTTCCATGGACTAAAACAAAACCACATTTTAATTAGAACACTTGATTTAATTGGTGCTATGAATCTCTGGTTACATTTGGCAATGAATCACAAATTAACATAATCTTTATTTAGAACTTTTCCACAGGTTTTCTGTTGTTATTTTTTAAACCCACAAATTTTGTATTCCTCCCACTACCTGCCCCCACATATGGTCTCTTAAGATTCTAAAATTGTACAAGTCTCCCTGCCATGCATTACAACCCATCTGTATTTAACGTTATGCCTTCTACTAACTGTTGTTTTATATTATTCTGTGATTTTTTTCTCTCCCCAACACACTTAAATGCATTATCTATTCATATCTGAGTAGACTGCTGTCTTGTCAGAAAGACAGCTTGATAGGTACTGTACCCCTCAAGGAGTCAAACTTAAAAATGTTAACTATATAGACATTGTCACTGAATCACTGCTCTGAATGCATCCCGAATCTCTGCCTTCAAATTGCAGTATTTCCCATTTTATTTTCTGTGCTATACGTGCAACAATAAGCACACTAACCAGTTTCTTTCCTCCTTAATTTCAGAATACTATTTGTTATTGGCTGAACCAATAAAACAACCTCAGAAATGCAATGTTAACAAAAGAGAAGGAAAACAAACCCTACACTTAGATGGAAAACCCTGACAGGAGGTAGCAATTCTTTTCTAATTATATATGCAGTGTCAAAAAAGCACTGCTAGCATTTTGCCATCACTATGTTCATGCAGTCACATGTCAGAGCAAGTGTCAGTTTTAATTGTGAATTTACAATTAACATGCAATTTTACTATTCAAACTCATGCTGATATTAGTCATTTTAATTCTGTAAGTTGAAAATATAATACTAGGTTACTGTCAAGGAGATGAAGCCCAACCTCACTTAAATGTAGAAAGATTTATAATCCCAATTAACATTTGAAATATATAGGGATAAACTTACAAAATGCAAAGTGTCAGTTACTAAAATCTGTGATCCGTTTCCCTCGATCTCATGATGCCATTTCTATAGCGTATTGCCAGAGGCAATATGTCTATGAGTCAATTATATATCAACATTTATTTTTCAGTGACTTAGAGGACTAAGGAATTAACTATCTAGATACATATATAGCCTCATCACCATAGAATCAAAGTGCCTCTGGAGTATTTAAAAATAGGAGAAACAGCAGCCATCCCAGTTCTTCTACTCCTTTTCTCCCATTCTTACTACTTGACAGATGTAGCTTAATTAATTGGGGTGGGGATATGGCTTGAGCGGGGGGGGGGTGGTTGTTTGTTTTTGAGGGGGGGAAGGAAGGAGGTGCAAATATCTGTGATAAAGAGGAAGGCTGTATGCATATCTTCCAGTGAAAATACCTTATCAGGGGAAAGCTAAATAAAAACATGTTTTATATTTAGTTTTGAAAGATGTGAAGTCTGTGGGAATTCTCAGCATCTGTGGGAGTGAGTGCTACAGGCTAGGTCCCAATACTGTAAAATTTTTGTATTCTCCTCTCGCAAGTCTCCCTAAATTGATCAGCAATGGTATGATTCTGTTGGAAGAAACCTGTATCAAAGGCCAAAGTGGAAGCAAAGTACACAATTACTCTGGGATCTAAAAACCAAAGGCATTATGCAGTCTGAATTTCAGGGAAAAAGTTGAAGTATTCAGTGGGGAAAAAATACTGATAAATAAGAAGACTGTATAGTCATAATGGTACTTGCTGTTATGAGGAGTCTGACTTTGTGAATCAGCTTGAAATTTTAAAAGATATGAGGTTTTATGTTTTGTTTTGTTTTGTTTTGGCGTTTTTTATCTGATGATTTTGAAATAATGGAGAATGAACATTGGAAACCCAGAGCTTATCTTTGTGAAGACTACAAAAATGCATTAATATACAGACTGCTGACAGGCCATAGATAAAGGAGTAATTTTTTTTTCTAAGACTATGCCAATTTACAATATCATTTAGAGTTCTCCAACAGGCTATCTGAGACACATATTATTAACAGAGAAAGATGCTAAAAAGAAACAAGTTCTTCCAAGGAGGTCATTCTCTCTGAAATATCACCTCCTCCCTTTTTTTTTATTTAACTCCTGTCAGCTTTGTTTAATAATTTTTCTTTGTTGCAGCAGTGCCAGCTACACATTAGGAAAGCACGAAGTTGGTACGAAGCTGATCCAAATACAGGTACTCAGTTGCTTGATATTGCCATTTAGCTGCTAGGCAATAAGCACCTCAGTGTTCCTTCTAAAATAATTGCTATACAATAAACATTAATTCCATCAGTATTAAGAATTATACTGTGCTAAAATTATAGAAAATGTTTAACCATATATTCATAATTATAATATACCAGAATAATTGAATATCAGAGTATTTTAAATGACACACTGTCTGATACTCTACCAGGTAAACAGGAGTGCTTATATAGCAGCATGTATTAAATCACAAGTCAAAATGTAAGTACAATACATCAGATATTTGAGCTGTTGTGGTGGTTTAACCCTGGCTGGATGCCAGGTACCCATTAAAGTGGATCTATCACTCTCCTACTCAGCTGGAGAAGCAAGAGAAAATATATGAAATATATGAAAGGCTCATGAGTTGAGATTAGAACAGGGGAAGACTACTCAACAATTACTGTCATAGAAAATCAGAAACAGGGAAATTAAGTGAAGTTATTACCAGTCAAATAAAAAGAGAATGGGACACAAAACAAATCTTAAAAGTACCCTCCCCCCCATCCCTCCCTTCTTCCTGTGCTTAACATTATTCCTGATTCTCTACCACCTTCCTCTCAGTAGCACAGAGAGATGGGGAATGGGAATATGGTCAGTTCACCACATGTTTCTGCTGCTTCTTCATCCTCAGGGGAGGAGTCCTTTCCCTGCTCCAGTGTGGGGTCCCTCCCACGAGAGACAGTCCTTCAAAGACTTCTGCAATGTGAGTCTTCCCATAGGCTACAGTTCTCCTCTGGCATGGATCCCTTTCGAGGGGTGCAGACCTTCAGGAACAAACTGCTCCAGAAGGAGTCCCCATGGGATTACAAAGTCCTGTCAACAAACCTGCTCCAGCTCCTCTCTCCATGGGGTCACAGACCCCGCCAGGAGCCAGTTCCAGCGTGTGTTTCCCATGGCATCACAGCCTCCTTTGGGCAAGTCCGCCTGCTTACCTGTGGACCACAATGGGCTCCTCCCTCCAGGAGCACGACCTAACTCACCTCACTGTGTCAGTGAACCTCTGCTCAGGGAAGCTGTAATACCTCCTCCTCCTCCTTCTGCAGTGATGTTGGTGTCTGCAGAGCTGTTTCCATCACTTATTCCAACTCTTCTCTGACCTGACCTGAATTGCTTCTCCAAAATAATTTTTCCTTTTCTTACATAAGTTGCCCCAGAAGCACTACTACCATTGCTGGTTAGCAGTGGGTCCTTCTTGGAGATGGCTGGCATTGGTTTTGTTGTACTTATGGCAAGCTTCTGGCAGCTTCTCATAGAAGCCACATCTGTAGCCTCCTCCACCACCAAAACCTTATCAAGCAAACCAAATACAGCTGTTATTATGTTCAATTCTCTAACATGACATTCATACATAATATGCATTTCTTTGGAAAATGCAACTTTTTATTTTCATATTGTGAGGGTAATATTGCTCGTCCTAATGGCAATTACTGTATTCCAAACCTCGCTTAGTACAGAATCTCTAACTTCAGAATATGATAATAGTAAATAGTGGGCATGGCTAGAAGAAACAAAGCAAAACAAACCAAAACAAAAAAAAAGCCACAAAAATCAAACAAAGAAAACCCCCCAAAAAACCAAAAAAACACAAAACAAAACCCCAAAACTACAAAAAACCCACCACCACCTTGGTAAGACTTCAAAATAATGCATCAGGGAATAAAATCAAGTCTGTTTATCATAGTCAGCTTTCATATTCAAGATCTCTTCCTTGGTCTGCTGATAAGCTAGCCTAAAGCCTGAAAATTGTCCCACAATTTGTTACTAAATATCTACAAATTTCCAACAAAAAGCCATTTGTCCTAGAGATAAATGGAAAGATGGGGTCAAAACCAAAGCATTACATATCAGCATTGTATTTCCACATAAGTTGGAAACCTCCAACACTTGCTTCTGAAAGCTACTGTAAGTTTAAAATGAAAACCAATCTGTTGCTAAAAATGTTTTGTGGATGCTTGTGGCCCATTCATGATTGGTGCAATTAAGATATTGCAAAATATGCATAATAGCTAAAGGGTTATAATCAATCATAAACTCTCTTGGCACACCTCTCAGGTCCCTGAACCTCAAGGCAGGGACTGCAGTAATGACATCCCATTTTTGTAAGAGAAATAAGGTTTGAGACCATCTGAGGAACTTGAACATACAAAAATCCATGGGACCTGCATCCCAGGGTTCTGAGTGAACTGTCTGGTGTAGTTGTCAAGCCACTCTCCACAACATTTGAAAAGTCATGGCCCTGCCTGGTGATTGAAAAAAGAGAAAAGTTTACCCTCATCTTTAGAAAGGGTAAAAACAAAGACCCTGGGAACTACCCATCAGTCACCCTCTCCTCTCTGCCTAGTAAGATCATGAAAAAGATTTTCCTGGAAGACATGTCAAGGCATATGGATGGCAGGGAGGTAATCCGAGACATCCAGTATGGCTTTGCAAGGGCAAATTGCACCTAGCTAGGATGGTGGCCTCCTACGATGGAGTGGCTGCCTTGTTGATAAGGAAAGATAATTGATTTCTGCAAGGCCTTTGACATGTCCCCACAAGATACTTGCCTCTAAATTGCTGAGATAGGTGTTTGATAGACAGATCACTTGACACATAAGGAATTGTCTGGATTGGCCATGTGCCTATCAATGGCTCAATGTCCAAATGAAGATATTGGTATTGGGGAATTGGTATTGGGGCCACTGCTGTTCAGTATCTTTATTAATGACCCAGACAGTGGGATAGAGAGCACTCAGAAATTTTGCAGGTGACACCAAGCTAAGCAGTGTGGTTGATAGACATGAGGGAAGGAATGACATACAGAGGGACCTTCACAATCTAAAGGAGTGGTCATAAAACCTCCTCAAGTGCAACAAGGCAAAGGGTTGGAACACCTCTTCTGCGAAGGAAATTACAGAGATTTCAGGTTGCTCAACCTGAAGAAAAGAAGGTTCCAAGGAGACCTGATTACAGCCTTTCAATATAATAAAGGGGACTTATAAGATATAAGAAAGAGACAGGCTTTTTACCAGGGCCCGTAGTGACACAAGTGGAAATGGTTTTCAACAGAAAAGATTTTTTTTTTATAGGATGGTTAGACACTGGAACCAGTTGTCCATAGAAACTGTGGGTAAATTCACTTTTAACTTCATTATGTTTGATAAAATGACATTTTCACTCTAGCAGTATTTCAAGGATGATTATCTATATAATAATAGTAAGTCTAGATTTTACTTATCTATTTGCTTTTTTTGGCCAAGATGTTCTGTGCTGACCCTCTTTGGTAGTAGAATAAAAGCCAGCAATGTAAGCTAAAGATCAAACATTCCCCACTAAAAACTATACTGAAATTTTGGATGAAATCCAGCAATATTAAGTGTTCATCACTAGTATATAAAGTTTTATATGACACATTGCCATTTCTAAAGAATCTGAGAAAAGATAGTTAAGTCTGGCAATGTTTTAATTTTGTAACTAATACTTCTTATGGCTTTAAATGTAAATATGGACCACCCCATTTTATCTTCATTTGTTCATAACCACAGACCACTTGTCTCACATGGTTCATAAAATAATCAGCATCTATTTTCTTTTCTCCACTCTTTAGATGTCCACAGGGCATGTTGTTTAACACAAATCATGTCTTATAGAGGAAGACCTTGATAAAGCTTATTTAGTATGAAATATAATGTGGCGATAGTTTCTTGATCCTGCAGCATCTTTTCCCCTGTGTAGTCATGGCTATATCTTGTTGGTACAGAGTATGGCCATTTATTAAGGAGCATTAGTGTTGGCTGATCTCACTCTCTGTGTCTCTTACCTAGCCAGTACGATATAGCATTCCCAGTACAAGTACCTGACTGTCAACTATGGTTCATGGAGAACATCTTTTTTGGGCATGTTAAAGATAAATTGTCTAATCAAAGGACAGCCTGACAAAGAGACACCTTAAACAGCCGGATTTATCACTCTAAGGTGGTTTAGAGGGAAAATAACAAACAAGAGAGACAGTATCAGGAAAATTTTGCATTCAAAATGATAATCCCTACTTCTGTTCCTACTGAGCTTCAGCATGACGAGTTTATAAGATAGGAATGCATAAAGTCATGGCTTTTGCATTTACTTCTACTAGATTTGTGTTTAATTGCTGTAAGGATACAAAATATCTTAATGACATCAAAGTTTTAAGTGTAACAAAGGTAACCTCATAGTTCTATAGTAAGGGATGTCCTCAATCATTGGGGCATTTTCGAATGCCCTTGTCATCTTCATAAAGCAGATAGCTGTGTTTTATTTTGTGCTTTGTCTGGTTGTAGTAAATCACTGATGATTGATTAGAGGAAGCAGCCATGGAAAACTCGAGCCAGTAAAACTACCGACTGACAAAGAACAGAACCTCCTTGACCATTGTTTCCACATGTCAACACCCTGCCTTTTAAATAGCTGTATACTTGAATATTAACTTCATCAATCAAATGCCATCTTATGTGAAAAAAAAAGATGCCTTGCTAGATTCAGTAATTGTGATTTTGGAAGTCCCTAAAAATATTGTACTCACTGATGACACTGCATTTTCTGATAATATTCTGTACTATTAAAAACTCAGAGTTACTCTTTCACAGTGTTGAAAATATTTTTTTTTAAATAACTTTAGTTTTCAGGTTCTGATGAGACACTTTTCACATGTATAGGTATTGGTTATAATTTAGTTTTGATCAAACGTATTCTATATATAGAGGAGATTATAAATGTCTCCTTGCCTTAAAACAAACAACTGTATAAAACTTTCATATGAATCTGGACATATTATTATCAATCTATAATTGCAATATGTTTGCATTGTTTTTGCTGGAAGTGACCTAGTATCTTGTTTCTAAGAATATTTAGTATCATCTGCCACAGATGATTCAAGATATCTAACTTCAGGACAGCTTGGTCACCTACATTTCTTGGCCCGAAAGAACTCTCTTGATGACATGCAGTATTAAGGCTGAAACTGAAGGTATTACATTGCTCTATTTCTGATGTTTCAACACCTAAGAAGGTGAAAATAAGTGATGGCATTCTTGATATATAACCTACTTTGTTTGTTGTTCTCTCTTTCTAAAGATAATAAGCATATGATTGTTTTGGGTTAAAAGATATTGCACATGTGATAGGGATGAGCTATCATAATTTTGTGAACTGTATGCAATTTCCCGCTTAGAATCCTTTCCTTAGTCCTGTTCCAAAGTCTCTCTCAGGTGCTGTATCAATCTTCTACTGAAAGTAGGAAGAGGAAAAAAAAATGAAACACAAACTGGTTTGCTTTATTTTGTATTGAAAGTAGAGAAAATAGGATAGCAGATACGAAATGAAACATTAAAAAAAAGATAGTGTTTATAATACCATAAAAATGTTATATGTAATATTTATTTTATAATTTATGAATCAAATATCTACAAAAAATTTTGAGGAAAAATGTTATATTTTCTATAAATTGTAAATTGTTCCTGGTTGCATACACTGCTTCCCAAGGTTTAAGAAACACTTCTCAACAGGTTTTTGACAAACTCCACATCAGAACATGAGCATGACCAAAGGTTGCCAAGCTCATTTTCAGACAGTTGCCTACAGTTAATCCATTACCTTTTCAATAGCCTTCCTTCTCATTTTCTTGGTTTTATTTTGTCTTTTTTTTTCTTTTTCTTTTCTATTTTCTATAGCTCAGGGTATGGCTGGTAGCATAGATCTTACTACAGTTTTGGGAGGGATTATTTGTTTGTGTTGTTTTGTTTTGTTTTGTTTATTTTTGCCTTTCTCCGTTAAAAAGGTGTTATAATTGACTACTTACCCCTCTTCAAGGTATCTTTTATTTCAGAAGGCAAATATGATGATTGTGAGCCCACAAAAAAAAATTACATTACACAACATAGAACTTACTTTGACCTTGAGCTCTACATCACTGTTCTCAGCAGAAGCATATCATGTTGTACTAAGAAAAAAACAAGCAGCTTTTTAACCTACAGACATGCTTTTGTTTCACGTTAATTGAGCTTTCAACATCTAAGTCATATCAAATGCAAGGAAAAGGAATAAACAAGAACACTAAATAGGATAATTTGTCTTTGATTTTGGGCAATAGAATTTTTACTCCTTTCTGTTAATGAACTAATCTAGATAGATTTTCAATATTACACAAACTAAGACTGTACCAAGTTTATCATCACTAATTAACTTTCAAAGTAGAACAAGGGATACTATTTCTCAAGTTCCTTAGTCAGCATCCTTTTACTTTCCTCTCCAGCTGTGTTTTTGTAGATATTTTTCTTATAGGGAGTGCTAATGTGTTCATGATTGTCAAAGCTTGAGGAGACAAGATACTTTCCCATCAGACGGAGATGAACAGAAGGTGCGCAGAAATCTATGACAGTTACCTCCTTATAGCTAACTTCTGCTGTTCTGGGAGGAAAGTGTCCTGTGGAAATGATGGTGAGAAGTAAGATGATGCCTCAGATGGAGAGAATGCTAACAGCAATTTCATTTCCACTCTGCTCTTCTATCACTGCCAGTAACACAGCTCCTTGCCCATCCTGGGTTTGTTCAGAAAAGCAGTTCAGACTGTCTATATTGCCAGTTGCACCTTTACCGTTGAGTATGCCTTAAGTGCAGATCCTTCCTCTTCAAACTTCTACTCCTAAATAAAGAGCAGAGAGAGGCAAACTGATAGGGTTTCAGTGAGCTCAGATTTCATTGCTTTTTAACTCCACTGGCTGGCATTCATAGACCCTGACATATCACTAAGTTTCTCTGTTGCTATTTTCTGTTACTCAGTTTTATGCTGGCTGATGACAATCTGCCTTTACAGCAAATACAGTTGTTAGAGGAACACTGCTCTAGGGGAACACTAATTTTTTAAATATCACACAGGTAGTCAAGAAACAGACAAAAGAACATTTTTTCCTTACTCACTTATCCCTTAAATAATTTGGTTTAATACTGTAATTTTGGATGTGTAGAAAAAAATGAAGTAATTTCATCCTATTTCACTGTAACATAAAATTGGGAGACAGATTTCTCAGAAGTTGTATTTCCTGTAGCTGTTTGAAAACCACACAAATAACTTACTGCATATGTGAATAAGGATGGTATTTACTTTGAAACCTTGCCACTAATGTGTTACTTTCACTTCATAATGAAGCACATCTTCATGCAGAGTCTAACACTCTTAATTTTAATCTATACTCCTACTAATGTTCTTTATGTAAATTTAATTGCTAAAAATCTAGTAAATAAAACTGATGACCTACTATGGTGTTTGTTTTGGTGGCCTTAAGCCTCTAATTGCCCAGAAATTCCTTCTTGTGTTTGTACCATCCAGGAAAAAGCTTTTTGGGGCTGTTGTTCTGCATTGTCTTACAAGTGCAACCAAAATGTAACATGATAAGAACAATTATTGAACTCTATTCCTCCTAAATAAAAGGAGGAATTTTTCCCACATTAGAATTCAGAACAGAATCACGTTTCAACAGCCCTCTTCCTTAGGCAGCATTGTACGTTATGTAAATGGTTCACCAAATATACACACACACATGTAATTATTTATGCACATGTATGAAAAAGAGTTTACAATGTTATAGCGAAGAGTAGTAAACACTTCATTTAAGTGCTTTACAACACAGCCAAGTAATTTTATTCTAATCAACAACTACTTTTAATGAAAATACAGCTCAAGATTATTAAAGGAATTGTCCTGATTTGGTAAAATAACTAAGAGATACATTTGAACCAGTGGTTAAATTCTAGGTACCTCACTGAGCTGGTCATCAAATCTATACCAGATACACATTTAATGCTATTAATATCTGTAACCAAACTCTTGATTTCTCTACCCTTTTTCTTTTACCTGTACATGATTATTAAATTTAGATTTTCACAGTGCATAAATGCTTCTTTGCAAAGTTTAATTTTGCTAAATTCATGGGAACATTAACTTACAGAAAGGAACTTAAAAGTTTCATTGCAATGTAAATTCAAGGACTGGCTGTGAAGGCAGAGTAACAAAAAAAGGCGAAAAATTAGATAGATAAGAGAAGAAAACAAAGATATAGCACAACATTACAGAATAAAACAAAGGTATGGCATAATATTCCAAAACCTGACAACACAAAAATTGGCAACTTTGTTGAGGAGAATTGCAATAGCATCTTCAAATAAACAAATTAAAAATCTAAGTTCCCCTGAATGGCATGGCACAAGGAGTCTAGCAGGGCTTCATGAGTAAATGAGGGAAGCATGTAATCAAGCTTCACTTTTCTAAAACTGGACTTGCTAATTTTTTTAGTGTTCCACTTGATCTTGTACATCAGCACAACCTGCCATAACATAATATTCTATGTACAGCAGCTACCACAAAAGAGAGAGAGATATTTTAAGGGACACACAATGAGCTACTGACCTCCATTAAATTTATTCAAGGTATTTGTGGCAGATAGAATTCAACATTTTGAAAGGATTGGGTTTTCCTGCTTCTGTGATCGCAAGAAGAAAGAGCTCAAGTTTATTGTTTTAGACGCCTGCTTTTGGCAAACACAGATATAACTGCATAAGTGCAGCATATCACCACTAATTCTGGTGTATTAGCTTTCAGTACAATTAAAGCAGTCTCTATGGTTCTCTGTATATGAAACAAATCCTGAAAGCAAAATTGAAGTCTAGAGTTTGAATCTTCATGGACTGATAAGCTTCATTGTTGTTTTTTATACTAAGTTTCAGGTTGCACCCACATTTGACAACTGCATAGTGAAGAACATATTCAAAGGACTGCACTTCTCATTTATTGACCCCACCTGAAACCAGGTTCTGTCCTCAGATCACCAGAGCAGGACCACATTTGTGGTGAAGAAATTTTATCCTCAACCAGTTTGTCTCTGGAATGACTTCTCTCATTACTCTCTATTTTCAGGATTCAGATAACTGAAAGTAGAATGGTATTGATTCTTGGGAGGCTGGGTTTGGTACTTTGGATTACAATAATCCATTTGCTTAAAAGAGATCACTTGTCAGGTACTGCTACAGAGTTTATAGGATTATTTCTGTCACTGATAGGTTACACTTAACAATTCTGAATTCTTTAGGACTTTTAACAGGAAGACTACACAAAGGATATACAAAATAATCTACCCAGGCCATGCCCCATCAAGGTAAAACTAAGAATGTAAAATTGATGGAATGGGATAGTTAAAATTAAAAAAACCAGCAAGACATCAACCCCCCAAAACAACACTCCTCCAACCTAAAAATATTTTCATTTTAATAGTTATTTGGTTTGGAAATAAATGACTGCAAAAAAATTTATCTGAAGCCTAACCAAATTTAAAAAACATGAAGTTTTGACAGAATATGCTAAAACAGCAAAGATAGAAAACTGCATGAAAAAAATCAAAATAGCCAAAATATATAAAGGATGAACATGAAAGAAGAAGTGGCATTTGATACACTGAAACCTTAAAGCTTGCCAGGACTAGCATAATTTATAAGTACAGAGATGACTAAAACTCCACATGGATCTGAAAAATTAAAAATGGTTTATGAAAAAGTGATATATTAGACGGTATGGCATTTGAAAATAAAATTACTACATCCTATCTATATTCTATGATTTAGAGAATGAATGTCTAAATTTTCACATACAAGACTTTCTTTTTTAATTCAAATTTGTAAGAATAGAATGCTTTTAAAGAAACTGTCAACTACTTCTGATAAAATAACTGTTATATTGAATAAGTGTTTCACATTGTTCTTTTCCTTTTGTTAAAAAGAACTTCTTCAGATAGGTTCTTTTTCTGGAAATTGTCAGGTTTTTTACATACTTAATCTATACATTTATATGTAGACATAATTACGCATATAAATGCAATTTTTTCTTGTATTTGACATATCTGTTTTCAATTTTATACATTCAGTTATTTAATGTAGTGATAATGGAGACTTCTGGTTTTCTTTCCTTTATCCTATAATATACATACAGACACACACACACACACACAGGTCCTTCTACAATATTTGACTACCCTTACAGGTCCTACTAAGCACTTTTCTAGCCATTTAACTGGTAAAGAAAACATTATGTCTGGTTGCTATTGGGTATACTTATTTAATTTATTCTCAAATTATTCCTTAATCCAAAAGTTTCTAAAATATACATAAAGTACATAATGGGTTGTCTGACTTATGATTTATAGTGCATAATATTGTTGACCAATCATGACCAATATGTTTAGAAATCATCATAGTTTTCCTAGATTAGAAAGCATAACTATAATTCAATCTCTTGCAAAAGGGTACAGAATCTCTTTCAGACCAGCATCTGAGGATTAGTATTATTGCAGCCAAAGACTCTGCATGTTCAGATTCAGTAAATCATATGTGATACGCCACTTCAAGGCACAAATTACCTAGTCAGATAACAATACTATTTTGTAGTAGAAGGTGGTGTTGTATGATATGTAGCCTGCTGCAAAGCAATAACACCTATTACACACTGGAAGTCTTTTGATATTAGGTCTTAGGCAGCAAGAACTAGTGGGTGGTCCCCATGGGTGATCACACTAGCAGGAAGGAGCTCTGAACGATCCCAGGTGAACCATCCTCAAGAAAGGTCCTTGTACCCACATTGGTCAGTGGGGTTTTTTGACAGGGAACAGACAGGTAGGCAGCGTATATGGAAGGTCAAGAGAAAGGTCCCGTGGGAGCTGAGGCAATCCCTAGCACAAACACAGGCTGCTGGTACAATGTATTGAGGCCTGGGGATGTTGGTTGACAGGAAGCTCAACATGGGCCGCCACTGTGCACTTGAAGCCCAGAAAGCCAACTGTGTCCCGGACTGCAACAAGAGCAGTGTGGCCAGCAGGTCATGGAAGGTGATTCTGCCCCTCTACTGAGCTCTTGCACACTTGCAAGTGTCTGTGTGTGCAAGTTCTGTGCCTATGAGGCCCACAAAGATGCTAAGAGGGCTAGAGCACCTCTCTTATCAAGAAAGGCTGAGACAGTTGGGACTGTTCAGCTCAAAGAAGAGAAAGCTCCAAGGATACCTTATAGGAGCCTGGAAGTGCCTAAAGAGAGCTGAAGAGGGACTTTTGAAAAGGGCATGTAATGATCGGACAGGAGGGAATGCATTTAAACTGGGAGTAGGTTTAGATTAATTATTAGGAAGAAATTCTTTACAGTGAGGATGATGAGGCACTGGAACAGGTTACCCAAAGGAGCTGTGGATGTCCCATTGCTTGAAGTGTTCAAGGCCAGCTTGGATGGGGCTTTGAGCAACCTAGTCTAGTGGAAACTGCCCCTGCCCATGGCAGCAAGTTTTGAACTAAATAATCTTTCAGGTCCTTTCCAACTCAAACCATTCTACAATTGTACGATTCTATGATTCCAACCCAGACTATTTTATGATTCTATGAAGCAGTTCAGGACGGGCTTGCCACCTGCCTCATCACATGCTGTTACAAACAATCTCTTAGTTCATGAGAAGAATGAGAAATGTTAGCATAAGATTATGACACACTCTTTAGGAAGAGCATAATGAATGGAGAGCTTTCCCATCAAATAACAAATGGGAAAGGAAATTCCTTGAATGACTTGGCCACAGCTAATTTCATATTTCTCATGTTAGATGAACAATGTGAGACAATGACCAAGTATTAAGAAGAAGGCAGCCCTCATTATTTGCAAATTGCAATTCTGACAGTTGTCTTAACACTTCTATTGCATTTGGGACTAGAAGGATGACTGTCTTGTGTAAGACTTAAGAAATACCCAGTAGCCATAAAATTGTCAGCTCATGGTATGCTAGGTGGTTTGTACATGATGGGTAGTTAAGGGGATTCCTTGCATTAGAGTTCTCAAGCCTGTTGCTGTCTTGACAAGTAATTGTTCTTCACTAAGGGCCAAATACATTTTCCTGATGCATAGCTGTGGTGGAGTTGACTTTGGCTGTCTGCCAGACCCCCACACAGCCAATCTCTCCCCCTACCTCCCCAACAGGGTAAGAGAGAAAACAAGGTGGAAAAACTTGTTGGTCCACAGATGACTAAACAAGTACCATCACAAGGGAAACAGACTCAAGTTGGGAAAGATTAATTTTTTTTACTTTCAAATAAAAGTAGAGTAGGATGGTGAGAAACAAAGACAAAACTAGTGGGTTCTTTTAGTGAAACTGGAAGCTTTTTCCTCAGTCCTGACCATTTTTCCAGGCTTAACTTCACTCCTGACTATCCTACCTCCTTCCCTCCCCACACAGCTTCTTCATAGGCTCTCTGTGGACTGTAGCTTCCTTCAGGTTGTTGCCCTATCCACCTTCTGTGGTGTGGGGTCCTCAGTGGACTGCTTGAGAACAACCTGCTGCTTCATCAGTCTTCTCCATGTGCTGCAGGGAAATCTCTGCTCCAGCACGAGGTGCACCTCTTCCTCCTTCTTCTTCCCTTGCCTCCGTGTCTGCAGGGCTGTTTCACTCACATTTTTCTCACTCCTCTGATTTGTTGCACAGCTTTTTTGCCCTTTATTAAGTAGGTTTTCCTGGAGGTACCACCATCTGGGCTGAGGGGCACAGCTGTGCTCTGTGGTGGATCCACTGAAGCTGGCTGGAACCACCTGTATCTCTCAGGAGGCAGCCCTCAGCCTCTCCTTACAGACAGCAGACTCCTTCTCTGCTGCCAACACCTTGCCGCATAAACCAAGTGCATTTGCAAATCCATGGCATGTAACACAGATTTTACAGTGTAGGCTGATGTCTTATATGTCAACCAGGTAATATTTTGTTCATCAGTCATTAGGACTAATGAAATCATTAGGACTGCATTTCATAGTCTGCATCCATGCATCTTCTACCTTTACTGAAGAATCATTTTTTTGGGGCAGATTTTTTCAGTTATTGAATTAGCAGCATATCTTTGAAATATATTTATGGGTAACTGAAGGGTGGAGGTCCTTTATCTCAGGCTTAAAGCCTATTGTTAAGGCATTTCTTTGTTAAGATACAGTTTGCCTGCTGCATCCTCTGCAATGTTTACAGGAGCAGATGGGAGTAGGATGGTAGTATGACTCTCAAACTGTTTCAGTGGCAGCAGCATCAGCTGGAGTTTGCTCAGATGCCTGCAAGAGCTGAGAGTGCCGAATCATGAGAAGTGCTCTGGCAATGTACATTACACAGGATTTGATATCTGCTTCTATAACTTGTTGTAATCTGCACATGGAAAGCAAGAATAAACCACATCATTTTACTCCTCTTAGCTTTTTTTGTGCTTGCCTATTACAGAACAGGCCTTGATTAAGTGCAGACTATCAGGGGTTTTCCCTGGTATGGGTAAGTCCAGAATCTTTAATTAACTCTTTTCCATGATGGTGCATGAAACCAATGGAATATGTGTTACACAAAAGATGCTTATGTACACACACACACACACACACACACACACACACACACACACACATACAGAGTTTTATTTAGATGGATCATTGTTGATGGCACATGTAAAGTGTGAAAGTAGCTTCTGGGGGAAAATAAAAAAAATAACAAACAAAACAAGCGAAAATGAAAGTGTAAGGAATAAGGTTCCCATTGACAAGTCGGGAAAAGCGCTGAAGTAATTAATCTCTTCCCTGTGCATTCCCTCCAGGGTAGCAGGTGGTAAAGCTGAAAGTGATGAGAATGTTGACTTTCACCACAGTTTTCCCTACAACTGTATGATTTTCAGTGTGATCCACTCAACTGGATTGTTACTGCTTATGATAATATTAGTGTGGATTAGAGTATGCTTCATCAGTGAAGCATATATGAGCACATATATGAGCATTATGTGCTGATTGACTGTTAAGTTCTCTTGCATACGTATTATTAGGTACTCTTTACTGCGTACTTAAATTCTTATTGTTCATTAAGTTTTGAGTTTCTCTAGTATTAAGTAAACTCCACAAAATAGGATATGGGAAAAACAAAGTAATAAGGGAGTTTCATGTCTGTGACATTTACTTTGCAGAGGAAGCCGACAGTGAGAGAATGGGGATTTGCAGATGGAAAAAAACCCAGCACAAAACAACATGGGAGAAGAACTGCACAGGAGATCGGGAAAACAGTCACACTGGCTTTGGTAAGAAGTTATGGCACAGCAGAGGAAATGCAGGCTGAAGTTTTGCAAATGAAAAATCCCTTACTGTCACACAGGTTAAAGTACTTAGTGGTCTGTGTAGCTTTGAGACAAGTACACTTAAGCCTAGATGTGGATGTGAGCAGGTAGTTCTGTGTCTGAGAGAAAAAAAAGCCCTTTGCAAAACAGGAAGTTCAAGGCCAAAGTCTATGGGTGGGAAATACTTACTGGCCAGTTCAGAAAAATGAATGCTTAAAGATGAACCATGAGAAACTGAACAGTGAACTAAGAAAATAATGGGTAGGAGCAGATCAAAATTGTATGAGAAAATGCCCTAACATTTTAATTATGGGAGACCTAAAAATGGTCCAGCTTTTACATGTGATAGGACAATCTGCTCAAACTGTTTCTGTAAGGGTGAAGGTGCCTTCTCCTTTCAGAAAACTACCTTATATATATATGTGCACTGATAGTAACAGATTACATTATTGTTCCTAAAAAATCTTATTATATTGATCCTTTTACCTTCTCCTCATTGTCTTAACAGATGTTTTTTATGATCCCACTATATGCTAAATTACTCTAATAGTCTCCTTCTGGGCTGTTTGCTGAATCTCTACACGATGGTTTAGTCTTTCTAATTTGTACAGTCAAAAATACCTTTATTTCATATATTTAAGTCAGATCTCCTAGTCTATATATATAAATTTCCACAAATCACAGTGGCAGCCCACAGTGTATTGAATGGTAATTTTGGACACTTAAAACTTTATCATTGCACAGCCACCATTAAAGCATAATATTTTTGTGAAAAGAAATTTATTATGCAAGAAGTTTCTGCTGAGATAAAATATTTTTTATTTCCTCAGAAAGCATACCTTTACAAATCCCTTTCCTGTGGAGATTTCCAATCTGCAGATCCAGCAATGTAGTGCATGAAATGTACTGCTCTGCCTTCCAGAACCCCTACTGACTCTATTGAGGCTCCTTTTGGGAGTATAGATCTTTTTGCACGTGTCTTTTTTGAAGTCCACAGGTGAAACTATACAAAACAGTACAGACAAAAGCTGAGGGGATTTTTATGGCATAGCATGGCACACCAGGCAGTGCAATAAAATACTCAGCTGGCCTGGGTGTTAGCTCATTTCTCCTGAGAATAAAAACATTTTGATTGTTCCTGACAATATTTTGTTCACTTTCACTTTCATCACACACAAGCAGGTATATGGGTAAGCACACAGAAACTGTAGAAGATGCAAAATTTCTCCTAGTATATAGTGAAGCTGAAAAACTGCTATTTGTAGCGCTCATCACATAAAAAGCTACAGTTTCAGAGATGGAAGCAAGAAAGGGAAAATCTGATCATATATGAAGCTTGCTGACATCATTCCGACTCTCACACTAGATTTCTGCAGAGTAAGAAAACTGGTCACAGGACATTAATTCCTTAGAGATGACTTTAAAACTGCTTCTGAGCATCCACAGAGGAGCTCAGCTAAGGGCAGACCCCTCTTTCAGGAGAAAGAGGACAAGAACCCATTTCAGCTGTGGTTTGCTGCTGCCAAGGAGGCAGAGGTTTCTTACTGAGGTTTGAAACATCATTAATTTCTCTCATTCCTGAATACTGCAAAATATTTTGTTCTTTACCTCATTGATGTTGTCTTTAAATTTCCCCCCAAAGGTGCAAAAGTTTCAAATTTAACTTGTGTCTAAATCAACCTCAGTTCTTGCTAATGTGTTTGTATGTTCAGACATTAACTTGGTTTTCATTTATTTGTACATATGGAACGTTGTACGAACAGATTATGTGGCCTGCCATCCAACACAGTTTAGATGGCAGGCCACATACTACAGCTTAAGAAAGAACAAATTCACATTTTTTCTAATTAGCAACTATGGAAAATAAAGAAAATAAATAAAATCCTATTGGAGTAGATGTGTGGAAAATAAAAGGCAGTGCTTCTGCAAAACCTGTTAAAAGAAAATATTCACATTAGAAATTCCAGTCAATATAAATAACAGCTTGCAAGTTTGGACAAAAATTTAAAAAAAAAAAAAAATGAACTGCAACAAAACATGGTCAGAAGTTATGTGGAAGCATACTAGCATAATTCACTTATAGTATTATATTTACATGCTAAGGGGCTGAGCATACCCTTCTCTATATCCACAGACCCATAGAATTTTTCCAGAGAGGTTCTGTAATTTAGCTGATTCCATTGCTTGTCAGAGCACTGAATCTTTAGAAAAATCATGTATGGAAAAATAAGTATTTTATAGACTCTAGCCAGATTTCCCCCTAAAGTATAAATATGCAAGAAGATTCTGCTCATCAAGCAAAGAAAATATCAAACTCAGCATACTTTTCGACCATGTAAGCTGATCAGTGAGTGTCACCAGAGGGTTATTCACAGGATAGCAAACCTGAAGAAGGATTATTTTTGTTGTAAGAATTTCTTTGAGGGTTTGATCAGATTCAGTTGTGTGGGCTGAGATCTCCTTATGGGTGAACAGTGTTTGGTAAATTGGATAATGCAAGACAGAGTCTTCCATTACTACCAGGTCAATTGCTCTGACCTTGCTTTGGCTGGTAATGACTGAAAATGTTTTAATAACGTTGCTGCACAGTAACTTATGTGAAGAAAGCTATACTGTCAGTCCCATTTCTTGGAGACAGAAATCTGTGTTAAAGCACAGCTACCTTCACAATTTGTCTTAGCTGTCATCCTTGTTAGTGGTGTCAGCACTGAAAGAGAAGTCTATGTGAACACAGATATGGAACTATCTCAGAACTATCATTGGGTTCTGGTTGGTGCACACCGGTGAGGGACCCCTGTGGTGATCACATGGGAGACTAATCTGTCTCATTGCAAAAGCAGTAGCTAAACATGAACGCTCTTTTATTAAAAGGCAAAAAGGGAAAATATCGCTAATTTGCAAGTGTATTTTCATGTCTAAATTTTTAATTCACTTAGCTAAAAAATCTATGTGTGACCATGGCACCTGAAAATAGATTTGTGAAAACTTTAGGACTTTTTGTTACAGAAGCCAGCAATAAGCAACTGAACTTTAGCACAAAGGAGGTGAAAATTACATCTATGCCAGATGACGACTGTCTAATTTGGGGTGCTAGAATTTAATATTAAATAGCCTTTGGCGTACATAAGAATCTTTTTTACTAGTCCCTGAGAATTGAAAACAACTATGTATATACTGATAATGTTCAATAGCAACAGCATTTGATAAACAGTCAAGATGTCTTTGATATAGCACTGTTAACTATGTTCAAGATAGTGATGGTGCCTGTGCCCTGGCTTTCTGCCTCAGGGAAATGTTTGGACTTGGAATTGCTGTTCCATGTCTATAAGACTTTCAGGGTGGAAGTGATGGCTATAACCTTCTAGTTAACACAGTCCATCTTACTTCATAACCTCATGGCTTTATCTGATTTGCCTGTTGAGAACCAAGGCATTACTGATATTATTGAATACTGTCTCCCTTTGGTGTCTTCCCAATGTAGGTTTGCAAAAATTATTCCCTTCAAACTTCTACAACCCACTGTTGCCTAAAGCGTTTAACCCTGCATGCTGCATAATAAAAGGTGGCATATAGTTTTGTCACCTCAACTCAGTAACTCAATGAACTTCATACACTTAGTAGACTTACACTGTGCTGGGACTTCAAATATGAAGCTTCCAGTAAAATGTCTAAGAGCATTGTTGTTGACATCTTCTGAGTAAGAAGTGAGCTCAGATTTTTTTTAGGGCCTTGTGGTAGGAAAGAGACTGTCTTTTTGAACAACATATAAAACTGAATTTTTGCTTATCCATGACAAGAAAGAATTCCCTGGGGCTCTTCACCAAACAAGATGACATCAATCATGTTGATCCAATCAAATACAGAATGGTAATTTACCCTCTACTTTTCTGGTTATGACTGAACTACCCAGCACAATAGTTTCTACTTCATACTGCATAGTATGCTGCTCTTAAAACAATTAAACAGTTTTTTGTTTCAGTCTAGAAATATCTGGTAATAAATTCCTGCTTCTGTAGGTAATTTTAGGAAAGATAATACCAATAGGGCCATGAAGGGATAGACCATGCCTCTTATAAGGAAAAACTGAGAGAACTGGTATTGCTCAACCTGAAGATGAGAAGGCTCTGAGGTGACCCTATTGTGGCCTGCCAGTGCCTGAAGGGGCCTACAAGAGAACTGGACTTTTGACATGGGCATATAGCAATAGGACAAGGGGGAATACCTTTAAACTGAAAGACAGTAGCTTTAGATTAGATATTAGAAAAAAATACTTTATTGTGAGAGTGGTGAGGCACCTTAACAGGTTTTCCAGAGAAGTTGTGAATGCCCTATCCATCCCTGGAGGTATTCAAGGCCAGGTGTTTAGAAAGGTGACACTTACAGAAATATTTATTAAAGTGGAATAAAATACGACAGAAAACTCCTCACTTGATGGACTTGACTCATGCAAGGACTGACTTTTCAACAGATAGAGATCTGAGAAGCACAGCAATGCAAAGAGAAATATAAGTAATTATAATAACATGATTATAATTTTCAACCCATAGAAGTATCTTGATGTCAGTCCTTTAATCAGAAACTCCTTTTCATTTTTGCACTATTGCACCAGATTGTAAGTCTCTGTTTCAGAATGCAGTCAGGATGAGGACAATGTCTTCCCTCTTAGACTTTTCCAGTCATCCAATATAAATATACAGAAAAGAAGGTTGTGGTTTGTTTGTTTGTTTGTTTAATTTTCAAAGGAGACCTTATACTGCATTTCTAGATGTCATTGGCATTATTTGTTGCCTCTAAAAAGACTTCAACTGTTAAATAATCAGCTTCTAAGCTAGTCACATTATCAGTTTTTCTGTTTCTCTACAGTTCCATTTCCTATGGCGACCTTAAACAATAAAATGCTTTAGAAGAAGTTCTCTGTCAAGTTAAGGTGCCTCAATTCATGGACTATTTTTTCACACAAATACATGAATTTTTTTCACACAAAAAAGTCTAGATCACTATTAATCCATTCTCAGCTTGTTATTGGAACCATTTGAGAGTAGGGAGGGGTTTTCTTCCTGTGTCATTTACATAGGCTACACAAAATAGTAAAAAAGAAAACAGAACAGAAATCTTACAAAAGTCTTGTTTCACATTTTCTTCTCCTGACTTTAGCTCGTGTTTGTGCTTATTTTCACAAAGTTATCTCACCTTCTTAAGAGAAAACACAATCTTGATCCAGAAGCTTCTCTAACTCTTACCTTTACTTCAGAGAAAAAAATGAAGTTGTTGTTCTTTCCAATTTTACAAACATCAAGCACTTTATGATTCACCTAACTCACTGAAGACTTTGAGAAGTGATTTTCTTCTGGTACATTTTCTCCATTTTCTCCATTAAGTGATTCTGGTTTTTAGGCAAAAGACATGCCGCATTAGGTATAAAAACAATTAGTTTTTGTACTTATCAAATATACATGCAAAACCAAACAGTATTCACACCTGTCAATAACATTTTTTTTAATCTCTAAAAATAAATACAAACAAGCAGGTGCTAAGATCTAAAAAAATAATTTTGAACTTTTTTTTTTGAAAAATGGACTCATAGGTGGTAGGCAATTCTTCATCTGACATTTTCATCAGTCATGTTCTTAATTTTCTAAGGATTTTTGTTTGTTTGTTTGTTTCTTGGTTTGCTGTTGTTCTGAGAAAGGAAAGGTGCCAAAGAAAAAAGGAAAAGTCACAATTCCCTCAGTGTGCCTGTATATGTATAATCCTTGCAGATATTATATTGCTATCTTTTTGACCTGCTTCTATATATTTCTACTGTGTTATTTTTTCTTTCAGAACTCTTCATTTATATATTTTTGATTATTATGCTACAAATGATTAGTCAACAGAATTCCCTTACAAGACCCATATTTACATTAATATCCATGTAGCAAACTTAATTGAGCAAAGGAAGAGTGGTTATTTGGTTATTGATGTCTTTGCTGCATCATGAAGGTAGCAATTTAGCACTAAACTATAAATAGAAAAAAATACATTTGATGAAACTGGCAGGTCTTGTGTTTTTAATAGTCCCTTCAGAGTAAAGTATGACATAACCTAATTACAGTGGTAGAGATTTCACTACAGGGAAAACTGTTGTTATTCCATTTGACAATCAAGTAATTATCTTCTCTACTGGATGTTTTACTGCATGTTACTAATTAAGTAATTCACGAGAATTTATTTAAAATTTAGGAAATGGTGTTACTCTTATAAAAAGCTGGCCCTCAATAATGCCAATATTTTTTTAAAATGGCAAAGTTTTTTAAATGCTACCTGTCAGAGTGCTTACTTAAGCAGAAAGTAGGTGTTTGTTCTGGCTACATCACTGTTCCTTATTTCATGGCATGGACTCAACTTGCAGTTGCTTCATTGTCCTTGGGGCTGTAGGGTTTCTGCTGAGTGCTGGGAGCAACCACTTAAAAACAGTAAAAAAAGTGATGACAGTGCTATATAAATAGCAGAGTTAGTGGGGAGAAAATAGGACTCAAAATTTCATTTAATTGTTCAGATGTTTCAGGAAAGGGGATCTAGGAAGCACAGTATCTCTCCTTATAAAAGAATCTGCAAGCAACCCTAATCTGCATCTCTCCTTATGGGAGAATCTGCAATCAACCCTGTCATAACCCTGATTTTGGAGTCAAAAGTGGGCAATTACATACTCCATCCTCATCTTTTTACTTTTTTCCTCTTCAATTCCTCTTCCCTTATGCATGTATAAGATTTGTTCATTCTTTCTTGATTATGTAATCTGTAAGAAAAGTCAACCATCTGATTGTATGACAAGGTACAGTGGGCCAAACATCCTAGTCTACTTCAGAAATGGGCAACTTCCCTCTCATTAAATTAATTGTATTTGTTCTGCTTATTATGAGTTACTAATTAAAATCAGTGGATTATAATTTTCTTTTAAATTATCAATGCTGTACTGACCCATAATACCTTCTTGTTCCCAGTAATGGACTTACCTTGCAGAGAATAGTTTTAAAAAATTTACATCAAGTTCAATATTAACAATAGAATTTGCCTTTTATTTTCCTGTACTTCCTGAAAATATACTGGTAAAAAATTAGGAAGAATCTTTATAAAAACATCAGCTGTATCTTAGCAAAGTGCATCTCTGTATTTAAACATATTTCAACACACATTTCTTAATTTTATCTTTCCTTATTTTATCTTTAAATTGCCTTCTCTGTGATCACATTGCTGGAAATAAAAAGCATCAAGCTCTTCATTGTATAGACTGAAATAAAAGATGAAGTTATTAAAGAGAAACATTTCAATATTTGAAAATTAAGGTGCCTGAAACATTTATGCATGTATTTTCTCAGTGTCAGAAACCTAAAGAAAGGAAACATGATTCCATAAAAGTAAACACTGCAAAGGCCTTTGCTAAAATCCTGAAATATGTACACAGAAATTATACAGAAGTTTTTCCTTATCTATATGTGCTATATGCACATGGCATATAGATGCATTTTATTAAACAAATATAAAACACTTCAAGCTATATGAAAAAAAGTAATCATGTATGCGCAATTTAGGTATTTCCCTAAGGCAGCAAAATCAACATTACAGCTCAAAGAATTTTATCTAATTTTATGTGTATTTAAAGATGTAGGTAATTACTATTTCTGGTTTTAGCTCTGTTCTATTTAAATCTATTCAATACAAAGTATAGCCGGATTGAATTGCAGTGTTTGTAGTTCTTGTGTGTACCATTCCTTTGACAGTTAGATTATAATTGTCTTCTACTTCAGTGTAAATGTAATTTAAGGGTCTTGTTGCTTGTTTCTAGTAAGTGTTGTGACTTGAAGATGAATATGTGCCATTCTGACTTGTTGGTTCTACTTGAAAAGGATGGGGAACTGTCACTGACAAGAAAGAAGAAAACGTTTTATTATCACCATTACACTCTAACACTTTAGGAATCTTCTGTGTCTACAAAGATTCAAATACCTTTTGTTCAGCAACCATGTAAGACTTCAAAGCAAGGATAATACTGTATCTTAAAAAATAATTAATAAAGCATCAGAGAACGTTTATCTCAATCCACAAAGTGTTTTTTCAGAAAAAATAGCATCTTATTTAATCTCACATTATCAAGAAAAATCTAAATACACCATGCATAAAAGAAGTGGTGAAAATTATTATGATTCAAATTCTTTTTCACATAAACAAATAGTCTTTACCTTCCTAAACTTTTTAAAAGATAACTTTGAACTTCATACATAAGAGAATCTAGGAAGGTACTAGAATGAAGACATCCACTCAAAGGCCCATCAAGGTTAACCAGAGATGCTCATGTCAGATTGCTGTTGCTGCAATTGAATCTGTAGCTAATGAATCTATTTCACATGTGTGTTATGTTCTTCCATAAAAAATAATATAAACACTAAACACAAAACTCTGTACTCCTCCATGCTGTATTGCCCAATTCCCTAATGAGGGGAAGTTTCTCAGCAGTTCCCATTAGTACTACTTTACGTAAGGTCTGTCCTGTTTCTATTCCAAATGACAAATATGGCTATATATGTGGAATAGTTTAGTAACTAACTGATTCTAATTTTCATTCTCCCCCTAACATATTTGTGGATATAGAAATGACACCAATTAACTGGAATACAAATCGTCCATTATGGATCTGGAAGATAAAGTTCTCATTCTGAAGGCTGGCAGATCTTCGAAAAAACACATTTAGATTTGTGGTAAAATTAAAGTTGTTTTAACCCTTGCATTGAGATACCAAATGCTCTTTATTCCTATTGGAAGTTTAAACTATTACCAAATAACAATTAGAATATGTCGTAATGAAATGGTAAGAGGTGACTTCAATGTGAGTATCAGGATGGAAAAGCCAAATAACTCATTAATGCCTT
Organism: Empidonax traillii; assembly: GCF_003031625.1. Lineage (NCBI taxonomy): Eukaryota > Metazoa > Chordata > Aves > Passeriformes > Tyrannidae > Empidonax > Empidonax traillii. Next base: position 2,439,970 of record NW_020955276.1, read on the forward strand.
AAAGAAATGTTTTTTTTTTGTGTGTGTAGAACATGTCACAATCATTCAGTGTCAGCACTTGGTATAGCAGTGGTAACCATCTCAAGTGCGACAATTCCAAGTCCATAACTATTGTTTACTAACTCCTCTAAGGTAGCTGCCATTTCAGACAGTTCTTGAGACTGAACCTTCATCTCAAAAGCTGAAAGCAGAAGACTACTACTGAGAGGTAGCTGAGAATAGTAAAAAAAGGTATTTGCTCAGTTTTGAGTTATTTTGTGGATAAGATGAATGTCTCACAAACCTCATCTATTGTAATCACACATTCAGCAGAAGTGAAAATTCAGGGTAATGATAGGGGAAGAGAAACTGAAGAAACAAGTTGATCTAATCCTTTCTCCAGTCCACTATTATACTCTCAGGTAGTATTGACAGTCTTACCAACTTTTATATCTCTAATTCTCTCTTGAAATTTATGGCAGTTAAAGTATATTTTGATTTAATAAAATTCTACAAAAATGAACTACAATATCTGGAACTCATATGTATTTAAATAACATAACAAAATAATTTAAAATCCAGTGGAATTCTCTATTTATTTATCTATTTATGTTGTAGTATATAAAATGAACAAGACTGAATTTAGTGACAACCATGCTCAAGCCAACGCATCTTTTAGGGGAGGATTAATACTAGTTACTTCTACTTCTACCACTTTCATTTATGGCTCATGAAATATTTTTCTAGTGAAAGCTATTGAACTAAGTATGTATGATAAACCACTCTATCAAATATAATGGCCAGTCTTCGCGAACGAAGAACCGGGGAAGGTCTTTACACCTTCCAGCCTGCGCATTGGATTTTTTAGGTGAGACACAGTGTGCGCGGAACTGAGCCCACCCTTTAATCCTGAGGTTCATCTGCCGGGGCCAAGCGAGCTTGGACGGTGGCAGCGAGGTCCTCAGGATGTAGATGGATTGCCTTATGGGCTAACGAGCTCCATCTGCCCGGGGAGTGGCCCCGACCAGGAATCGAACCCAGGTCTCTGCAGTGACAGTGCAGTGTCTTTTCCCCTAGACCACTGGGGGCTCCTATCAAATATAAGATGTGTATTATATGTCAAAAGTATGCTTGCACTGTTTTGCTTTATTTTGCAGCAGTAGGGAATTTTTTGATAAAAAAATTTTATTTCCTACTGCTTCAGTTGCATAAGTTCATGTGGTTCGTGTTACTCTTTCTTAATAATATGACCTTTACACACATTTTCTATAGCTTCCTAAGCTTAATTTCTAACTATGGAAAATGTCTAGTATCCAAGTAATTTCATTTCAGCCACTGAATGGCTTTGGAATACAATACAAAAGGCTCTGTCTACTTTTTTTCTAACCCATGTATTTCCATGTTTTAAAAAATTAAATAAAGTGTTACTTAAGGTATCTCTCAACTCTCAAACATCAAAGATAGTCTACTGACACTGTCAGAATACATAGAGTAGCAAGAAATACAGAAATATGTGGCAGTTTATTTGCAGAAGCAGTGGCTAGGGGGTTTTATGTTTTTAATAAATTTTTAAGACGAGTGTAATTTTAAGCAGGTACTTCCAAAATTTATATTAAAAAATAAGAAAGAGATATTTGTAAGAATTCAGAGGGAATTTCCAACTTTGTCTCAGGTTTTTCAAACTTTTTCCCTCCTTCATTAGCTAGCAACTCTTGTAAGCAAGCCATAATTGTATTTTATGTACCCATCATTCCTTCATGATTCGTAATGAGAGTTTAATGAAACTATGGAAAAAGTTCTCAAACAATATATTTAAACAACTAGCATTAACTGGGAGATCTGTTGTGCCTATTCTCACTGAGCTTTTTTTGCTTTATCTTAATTCATTTGTTGGGACTGCTGAACATGTATGGTATGGCTTCTTTCAAATGACTTGATATGAAAGGAAAATATATAAAATATATATGTGATGGGCTGCTTGGCATTACAGTGCTCGTTTTCCTTCTTAAACCTGCTGTTATTGAGGAGCAAGTTCTGGCTGCTGCCCATGGGGAGGGAGCCAGGGGCTGAGGTGGAATGCAATACTGCAGGGTAATGCCCTCCCCTGATGTGGAGCCAGGGCACTGAGGCAGTAAGTCAGGGTCAGAATCAGATACAGAAACTGCAGCCAGGGCGGGCCTCAGTTCAGTGACAGCCTGATAACACTAGTAGGTCTGAGACCAGCGAGAAAGCCATGTCCATGGATCCAGTTTGGGTCAGGATGGAGTTGATATTAAAACAGGCAGCCAAGTAAATTGTTGTTTTAGTGACCTGAAGGGGTTGTCTACATTTTTATCAAGCAGGTGGCCTTTCTTTTCCACAAAGGTATCATTACAGCTAAACATATTTCAGTTGAGGGGGTTTACTGAAATACTTCTTGAAGTGCATGATGAAACTATCACTAATAATTAAAATCAATACCTAATATGTAATTAAAAAACAAATGTCAACTTTCACATTAAAAAAAAAGAAAAGGAAGAGAGTTGATAAAGTGCATTCTCTTGATTCACATGAAGAGAAGAAGACTTCTTGAGACCACTGGCAAAGTTCGGAGAGCTTAGGCAGCATTTGTTAAGAGTCTGCATTTTAGAACACAAGCCTTTCTGAACTAAGCCTATTTTTATCTAAACCACATAAAAGTAAATAATCCTTTTTTTTTCCTGAATTTTTATGGGCTTATGCATCAGAAAAGACCATACATACCCATAAGGAAGTACCATACATTTTGTGTAAGGATAACATAACTGGGGATAGAAAGAGTAGAATTAAAATATTCAATGCTTCCCCATCATATCTTCCATTTTATCTATACTCTGTGTTCATCTTCACCTGAACATCAAGCCTATATCAAGAAATAGATCTATGTTTCAAACAATTGTGCTTTTTCACAGCAAAGATGCAATTCATTATTTTCTATGAATTTCTAAACAATAGTATAAATTAGTAATAAAATATTGACTGCATAGGCATAAGAAAAAGAAGAAGTTTATACATCACAACCATGGATCCAAAAACCTGTTTTAGTGGGCTAGAAAAATCTTCCAAACAACCTTCATAGAAAGATATCAGAGGAGCTAAGTAGAACTGTATTTTCCAGGAAAGTCTTGCTTCTGAATGAGTTCTTCCAGAAAAAGTTCAAGGTGGATCTCTAGTTAAATTATTTTTGCCTGTTTTACAACCTCTGTTTTACTGATCTATTATGCATACGTTCCATATTGTTGTGCAAGAAATTACATTCAGGCTAAAGTTATAATAAATATTTAGTTTCACTTTTAAAATAACTAATTTAAATTAATTACGCTAATTTATTTTAAAAAATAATAATGATACCAATACCTCCATTCTTGTTTCATGAGTATCGGATTTACACTGGTCTAAGAACTTTATTTCTAGTAAAAAAAAAAAAAATATGAAAACAGTCTTTTTCTTCACACTGAAATGCAATCAAAGCTTAAACGTCAGCATCAAAACTACATGCATCAGCTAAATTATGCTGGACACTGCCTGTAACATTGAAACTTGCATATCAACATTTATTTCACTTATATGGTCTACAATTGGTAACATCGTAGAGTAAAAATCAAATTATGTTTATAGCTTTCCTGTGATTGATTCACAAGTTTAGACCTGGTTTCAGAGTTGGCTTACACCACAAGTGATCATGTGAATGTTTTTGAGTATTGCTTCAATGTTACACATAATCATTACCAAGTTTGGCTTCTACGGATTCTCTAGACCCTAAATATCAAGACTCAGAGTTAAAGCAGATATCCAGAGTGAGTTTTAGAATAATAATTTGCAAATAGCAGAATAAATCAGTGGAAGCTAAGAGTCTCACTGACTTTAGGAATAACTAAACTTACATGCCTTAAATTCTGTATTACAGGGGATCAGTATGGTGGCTGAGATTCTGATACTAATTCCTGTACTGATTCTAGAAAAAATTTAAAGGAGGTCTTCTGTAAAGGAAAATGGATTTGATGGAAGAAAGAATCAAAAATGGAGAAACTATATTATTTTTCAAGTTAGCCCATGTTAAGAGTATGTGTCAAAAGTAAATTCTTTGTTCTTCTAGAGGTAAAGGTCAAGAGCAAGCCAAGCTAATGAAAATGTTATATTTCTCAAGAACTGGACTGCATAGTTTGTGATAGTTTGTTGTTTGATAGTTTGTTGTTTGTTGTTTAGAGACTTTCACAGATAAGAGCTGTACCTTGAAAGACAAATTTTCTGCAAGGATATAGGTTAGTGTAGTGGTCAAACAAATAAAAAATAAAAAGAAATCTCAAGCAAGTGATTAAATTTTTGAAAGTTTTAAGAGAAAGTTAAGATGTTTTAGATTTGCTTGGATGTTTTCTATGTCAAACTTCAGAAAACTTTCACAAATTTAATAAAAATAACATATGAAAAGGTGGCATTGCGGGATGACATCCATCCAGCTCACTTCATAGAATCATAGAATAGATTGGGTTGGAAAAGACCTCCAAGATCATCAAGTCCAACCCCTGATCCAACTCCAGTTACTATAGCATGGCACTAAGGGCCACATCCAATCTCTTTTTAAAAACCTCCAGGGATGGTGAATCCACCACCTCTCTGGGTAGGCTGTTCCAATGCCCGATTACCCTCTCTGTAAAGAATTTCTTCCTAACATCTAACCTAAACCTCTCCTGGCAGAGCTTGAGCCCATGTCCTCTTGTCCTATTGTTGGTTGCCTGGGAGAAGAGCCCAACCCCCACCTGGCTATAACCTCCCTTCAGGTAGTTGAAGAGAGTGATGAGGTCACCTCTAAGCCTTCTCTTCTCCAGACTAAACAACCCCAGCTCCCTCAGCCTCTCCTCATAGGACTTGTGCTCAAGTCCCTTCACCAGCCTCGTTGCTCTTCTCTGGACCCGCTCCAGCACCTCAATATCCTTCCTGAACTGAGGG
>NW_020955276.1:2445838-2490883 GCF_003031625.1 Empidonax traillii
AGTGCCCCTGCCCAAGCCATGGGCTGCAGCTTTTCCAGGAGTATATTATGGGAGACAGTGTCAAAGGCTTTGCTGAAGTCCAGATAGACACATCCACAGCCTTTCCCTCATCCACCAGGTGGGTCACCTGATCATAAAAGGAGATCAGGTTGGTCAAACAGGATCTGCCCTTCCTAAACCCATGTTGGCTGGGTCTGATCCCTTGTCCATCCTGTAGCTGCTGTGTGATTGCACACAGGATGATCTGCTCCATAACTCTTCCAGGCACCGAGGTCAGGCTGACAGGCCTGTAGTTACTAGGGTCAGCCTTGCATCCTTTTTTATGCATTGGAATGATATTTGTCAACTTCCAATCATATGGGACCTCCCCCGTGAGCCAGGACTGTTGGAAGATGATGGAGAGCGGCTTGGCAAGCTCTTCTGCCAGCTCCCTCATTACCCTAGGATGGATCCCGTCTGGTAGCATAGACTTATGAGGATCCAGATGATTCAGTAAGTCACCAACTATTTCCTCCAACTTTTGTTTTGCTTTTTCTTTCCTCTGTGTATTTGCTTTGTCTTTTAATTTTAATTTTTTTACCTTACTAAAAAAAAAAAACAAAATAAACAACTTGTTAAAAACATACAAAACCACCATTTCGAAAAATATGATTTCTTACTCTAAGTTCAGGCAATCAGGATGATGGAAGAACTGTTGTTAAGACAGCACATCAGTGAATTTCTTTCTTCATTCAAATTATGTACCTTCCCAGGAAATTTAAAATATAAAATTCCAGGAAAATGCAGAAGTGAGGTTTTAGATGCTTCATCTGCATATGCAGTGATTTTCTGTCCTGTTTCCTAGTTCACCACCCCTCAAGCCTTTTGTTCCATAATGTCCATAAGTCTGTTAGTGGATAGATTTCTGTCTTTATATGTTACTTTTAAAAAATGGGCCTGTCTGAACCACTTTGAGGACTCCATATTCTCTGATTTTTTTGAGGAAGGGTCAGGAGAGAGGTAGTTACTTAGGAAGATATTTAGTTAAAGAAAAATGAGTATCCAAATCCCAAATCTCTATTTCAACATTTAGCAAAGATTTTCAAATCCATCTTCAATTTACAAGGCTTTGTAAGAATTTTCATTTTTCTCATGATATGTCTTTTTTTATAAGTTACTTTGTCATTTTACAGAAAGATCTGGTATAACTTCTCTCAAATGCTGAAAAAATGGTGATGCAGATAACCAAGACTAAATACTTAAGTATTCAGTATTGATACTATTGTTAAAAAGATCAAGAAATCACACAATCATGAACTTAAAAATATTTTAAATTAATTTTAAGATAAATCACAAACAGATTTGTCACCAGGAGAAAGTTCTGTTCTCCATGAACAATTTTTGTGCTAAAGTCTTCTAGGGCCACTCTAACCTGCTTAGAATAAGTATTTGGGATGTGGGGTTCCATTCTGTGTGGGGCGGGGGTTGACGTTGTTGAGGGATTGACAAAGGAGGCATCACTTGAAGGAAACAAGCATAAAAAAAGTACTTCATTGAAATTAATAAAATTTCTTTCAACTACAAAGCATAAAGATGAGGGAGTTTTAACATTTCTTAATTGTTATTTTAAATGACACTAGCATGAAATTTAACTGGACATATTTGCAACACTTTGAAGTTTCCTAATTCTCGTGGCCATGCAAACACCTTTGCTATTTCTTTTAATTCCATTTCAATTTCAATATGCTCCAAATTTTGCTACTACTTTAACATCTTTAACATTTTGTTGTTTTAGTTAAGATTTTGATTGTTTTTATCTATTTGTTATAAATTACATTTACTAAAAGTCAGGCATCTCATTTAAGTGCTGTTGGCTTTGGTTTGTTCTTTTTTTAAAAGGGCAGAGGTTTTTCTACTCTGCTATAGTGTTATGCCCATGGCCCACAATGACATTTTTCCACAAGCTTTTCTGCCTCATCAGGGTACTCTTGAGATCTGTTCCATATTGTTTTAAAGTTTCCCAGGAATGTGACTTTCATGTGTGTCTTTGTGTTAATGACTTAATTTTGTGTATTTTTCCTGCAAGATTTATTGACAATTTTTGTCTCTAACAAATCATTTATTGACTTTGCTATAAAAATATTATTATTCCTTTTTTTTAGTTCTTGCTTTTTGTTATCCTTCTAGTTCCAGCCAGAGCTCTCTTGGACATATCCTGAATAAAGGTCAAAAGCTTGGCTCTACCTAATGTAACTTGAAACTTTTAAAAGGAAAATATCTCTTGTCTGTTGTTAATTAGAATATTTGATGACACCAAGCTGAGAGGTGCAGCTGACATGCCCGAGGGTTACATGAATAACACAGAGTTACATGAATAAGCTCACAAGTGGGATCATGGGAACCTCATGAGGTTCAACAGCCAAGTGCAAGGTCCTGCGCCTGTGCGGGAAATACCCTCCATATGAATACAGGCTAGGGTATGAACAGACTGAGAGCAGTCCTGCTGAGAAGGACTTGGGGGTGCTGATTGATGAAGGCCAGACATGATCCAGCAATGTGCACTTGCAGCCCAGAAAGCCCATGTGTATCCTGGGCTGCATCAAAAGTGGTGTGACCAGCAGGCTGAGGGAGGTGACTCCTCTGGTGAGGAGTCCTGCACCCAGCTTTGTAGTCCTCAGTATTGGAAAAACTGTTAGAGTGAGTCCAAAGGAGGGCTAGAAAAATGATCAAAGAGAGAAATGATCAGAGGCCAAGGGAGCTTGGAGAAAGAAGAGGCCTTTCAATATATAAAATGGGCTTAAAGGAAAGAAGGGGATAGACTTCTAAGTAGGACGTGTAGCAATTGAAAAAAGGATAACAATTTTAAACTGAAAGAGTAGATTCAGACTACTTTTAAGGAAGAAATTTTTTTTGATGAGGATGATGAAACATTGGAACAGGTTGCCCAGAGAGGTGTTGATGGACTATTGCTGGAAGATAAGGTTGGGGGTCTGAACAATTTGATTTAATTGATGTCTCTGCTTATTGCAGGGGGCTTGGGCTAGATGACCTTCCAGTCCAGATCATTCTATTAATGTCTGATTCTTTGATTCTGTAAGTCAATTCTATGATTCTCGATTTTCCATTCAGTACTGGGGCCAGCCGATTGTAATAGCTTTAGTGGTTGTCCAGGCAAGGGGATTGAGGGTGCCCTCAGAAAGTTTGCGATGACACCAAGTTGGATGGCAATGTTGATCTTCTGCAGGGTGGGAAGGTTTTGCAGAGGGATCTGGGCAGGCTGGACCAATGTGCCAAGGACAATGGGATGAGGTTCAACAAGGCCATATGATGGGTCCTACACTTCAGCAACAGTGATGAACTGCTACAGGTTTCGGACAGTGTAGCTGGAAAGTGGTCCAGTGGAAAAGGACCTGGGGAAGCTGGTCAACAGCTGGCTGAACATGAGTCAGCAGTGTATCCAAATGGCCAAGAAGGCCAATGGTATCCTGGCTTGTGACAGCATGGCCAGCAGGACGAGGGAAGAGATTGTCCCTCTGTACCAGAACTGGTAAAGCTGCATCTTGAATCCTGCCTTCAGTTTTGGGCCTTTCACGAAAGAAAGGTGCTGGAGCAAGACAGAGACGGGCTATGAAGCTAATGAAGGATTTAGAGACTAAGCCCTGTGAGTAGCAGCTGAGGGCACTGGAACTGTTTAGCCTGGAGAAAAGGAGGCTTCAGGGAGACTGTGCAAATACCTGAAAGGAGGTTGCAGCTAGGTAGGAGTCAATCTCCTCTCCCTGGTAACTAGTGATAGGACAAGAGGAAACGGCCTCAAGCAGAGGGGAGATTCAGGTTGGACATCAGAAAGAATTTCTTCACTGAAAGGATTTTCAGGCATGTATGGGCTGCTCAGGTAGGTAGTGGAGTCACCACACCTGGAAGCATTCAAGAAACGACTGGACATGACAGTTAGTGCCATGGTCTAGTTGACATGGTGGTGACTGGTCAAAGGCTGGACTCAATGATCTAGGAGGCCTTTTTCAACCTAAATGACTCTATGGTTCTATGACACTGATTTTATTATGGAAAAACAGGACAAGCTTCTCTGTGAAACTTATGCAAGACTGTAAAAACCTATACTGCAAACTAGAGAGCTTTTCCTGTGTTGCCTAAAGACTGGGAGCAGAAAAAAACTCCAGGCAAATTCAGTAGAGATAAGATAATAGAGCAGGTCTTTAATGAAGACTTTCTGGTGCAAGGAGTACAAACGATGCATGCCGTGTCCAGGGGTTCTACAATTTTACAGTATTGTCCATCCAACCCCAGAACCATTCTCCCACTAAATCCTTCCCCTGGCATGCCTCTCCAGAATTGAGTTGGGGGGCTCCCAAGACCACTTTCTTTCTCATCTTCCTCTTTTTCACAGCATGTACTGTCTTTGGAGCTTCTCCAAGGTGCCGAGCTTCAAGGTTGCTTTGACCATGATAGTACCTTGTTGTTTAGGCGCGGGGTACAAATGTTCTTAAATAGAAGGTGTTTACTATAGTCCTGACTTGAAAGAAGCCTAAACAAGCCTAAAGAACTTAGAAAATTTGATATGAAATGGGGGATAGGATTTGGTGAGAATTTAACCACTATTACAAAGTCTGACAGGCTACGCATCTACATTGAAATCTACAAAATCTAAAAATCCTAAAAATTCAAAGGCATCACCTACCACAATTAGAGAATTCATATTTTTGGGCTAACTGAGAAAAATCACTGTGGCTATATGATAATTTCGTGTAAGTACAAATAAGTTAGCAAGAAGCCAAGCCTGAAAGCTGTTGCATGCACAGGAATCCTGTTTCAGTCATAGTTTTGTTGTTAGTGCTTTTGTCAAAATTCCAAGCAAGTCACATCTTGTGCCTTTTGCTGCTTATTTTTTTAAAAGAACAAAGTAAATAAAGGTAATAACAAACTGCCTTAAAGTTGGACTAGTTTTCACTGTCTTCTTTGATGTGTTTTCATCAGGTATGGCCAAATTAGCTATGCTCTATCATCTGTAGTTGGAAGAATTTAGATGAAGAAGTCTTTGTCTTCTTCAAATAAAAGTCATGCATATGTACAACCAAATCTTCAACCTGATTTTTTGTGTGCTACATGAGTTGAAAGCGATTAATGTAAGTATAAGATATATACCATTTCAAAATTCACCCCCATCCTTCTTCAGTGATTGAATTTTTTACTCCCTGTGACTGTAGTTTTCTTACAGTATAATATTTCAACATGATGGAACTCTTTCACTTTCAAATCCTTTAAATTATTTTAATTTTTTGCTTTAATATTAAGAAAAAGAATCTGTTTTATTAAAAAAAAAAAGTAGATCAATCAAGTATCCTCTGTAGAGGCTGGAAACTAATTTTAGTAAATTTTGCAATATTTTCCACACAATAACAGAGAATAATTATACTTTTCTGTAATGGATTCAGTTAGCAGTGTAAATGATACCCATTATGGTCCAGAGTTTATATAATTGGTGTCACTTTTATTTACCTTTTTGCTTCAAGCTTATATTTATATTTGAAGAAGACAAGGCTGTAGATTGTAAAAATTAGTGAAGCAATCATGAAGGGATGAAATAATCTACTACTTCAAGGTTAGATATGACAGAAGTCCATGGCACTGTATGATTATCTTTATTATTGATGTATTAATACAAAAGAAACCTTGACCTTAGATCTCTCTCTGTAAACCAAGAGACTCCTTTTTTCCAAAGATGCACTGAAGTTTGGACATTTCAATCTGATGTGAGATTAAAGATAACTGAATTACTTAGGTACACTGAAAACTTAGCTAAAAGAAACAGATTTTAGATGCTAGTGATGTCAAAATGGCAGGTGTTGCTCTAGACTATTAGTGAAAAATTACCTCTGATAAAAGAGGAAACTAGTTTTTCCTAGCTATTCTTGAAAGCTATTCAGTGTGTAATCGTAGTGGATTCTTAGAGTTGCTACTGTATACTGCCCCCAAGTCTATTACCACGGATGATAGGTGTCCTTCACAAAATCATCGTATTTTTCACTCTATTTCTTTGTGGGGAAAAAAAAAATTATTGTCATCATGTTTACATTGTAATATTCTAATTAGTGTTAAAGAAGCATATTGAGCGCACTCTGTGGTTATGGGGAAAAAGCCTAAAAAACCAAAAAAGTCTCTTTCTCAAGAACAAAAATATTTACCTGTAAAAATGTCACTTCCCTGGTCTGAAAATCCCTTAAAAAGCTGTGGAGTCCATCTGGACTCTGATTTTAGATGTAAAAAATTTTCAACAGCCTCAAAAACAGAGGATAATAAGATGGAATGTAAATTATCAAATAAAAATCTTATCCCTCTTTTATCTTTGCTTTTCAAAGATAACATTCAGCCCTGTGAGGAAGCCCAGCAAGTTCAGTGTGGCGCTGTGTCTTGTGAACCTAATGATGTTTGGAGGCAACATGGATTCAATTGCCCTCTCTGCTACAAATACCACACTATCTTATGAAAGCAAATGATGAACTGAACTGTCTCCTGATGTCAAAGATTGTCAAACTTCAGATGTAGGCTGGAGTCTGGGGAGCCATTTACAGATTTTGAGGGTTGTCCCACACCAGCCCCCCACCTGGTGATTTCGAGAGAGGTTAAGGACTAGCACTAACACAAGTCCCAGCCTAATTTACATGAGGTCCTTAATCTTTCTGAGTTTAAAATGTGTGCATTTTTAAACTGAACACTAGTACCTTCTCCCTTTATCTATTATTCTTAATATTCCTCTGTATTTTGACATGGTTCTATGGTACTTCACACAACAGGACTCCTAATTGGTTTCAGTGGGGATACAGAGACACAGTGCAGCAGAGTAGCACTGAAATGCATGAGCCATCAAGGAGAATTTTCCTCCCCATAGTCACAAATGCATGGTCCTGTGTATGGGAGAAAGTCACAACACTGCTTTCCGGGACTACTACTAAATTAACAAGACTTAAATAAAGGCAGAGCCTCTTAACTTGGGCTGATGAATCATCAGGCCCACCTTTCTTTTGAATAAAGGCAGATTGAATAAAGGCAGAAGTAGCTACTTCAGTATTTAGTGGTCAAGAACTTCACAAAATTCTGCACTGCATGAAGCAGACATATCCTGAACCTTTCCATAACAGTAGTGCTTAAAGCATTACACACTCATGTAATCTTAGAAACATACTTTTTACTGACAGCCCCATCATAACACCTTCCTCTTGAAGTGTTATCAAAATGATTAGATTTTTTTTTTTTTTTGGAAAGGTTAGTCTCCTAATCTGAGAAAGATAACTTTTCTGGTATGACTTGGAGAAAGGTAAGTATCGTACAAAATCCTGTATCAACATTTATATAATATTTTAAAATGTAAATTTTAAAATTTAAAATTTAAAATTTAAAATTTCACAGAATCACAGAATCACAAAAAATGATGAGTTGGAAAGGACCCACGAAGATCATCAAATCCAGCCCTTAGCCCTGCACAGGACCATCCCCAAGAGTCACACCATGTACCTGAGAGTATCATTCAAATGCTGCATCTTCAACTCTGTCAGGCTTGGTGCTGTGACCAGATTTCTACCTCCCCATGAGAAAACATTCTGTTCAGAAACTGAAGTCACTTTAAATTCAATATTTATTTAGGTGTTCTTCTGCTACTTATTGCGGCATCTTGTATTACCAGATAACTTGTTCATCCTGGTACGTAAGAATTCATTGAAGCCGAGACAATCTTGTTTTGTTTAGTCTTATTCTGATAGGAGATTTACTCCCTTTAAGCCTCAAATGACTTTTCACAGACATCGTTTGTCTCTTTCTCCCACTTTCATATAAAAAGTCATATAATGTAGGGTTTTTTTATTCAACTTCAAAATAAGGAATGAACCAGAAAACCTGGTATTTTGGAGAGAAAAAAAAATAGAAGAACTAGATGAACCTTTTTCTTTTCAATACTTTCATAATTCTATTGATTTTTTTTTTTTTTGGTCATACACAAGAGTTCTCTTCTCTACATGTTTTGTTTAGTTGTTTGTTTTCTTTTCATAATTAACTCTTGATTATGTGGCTATGTTATAAGAAACAGAGAAACTGTTAAAACTCAAAATGTACAACAAATAGAAGACTTCTAATGATTTACTGAAAACAGAATCTTTTTCCCTTTCTACTACCTGTGAAACTATATAAAACTACAGGGAAATATGAACAATAAATTTTTGTAGAATTATTTTTATTTTTATTTTTACATCAGTGCACCTTTTCCTGTCCAAAGGCATTTTTTTCTACCTGTTTACCAGCATGAGTGCAAGAATGTGTTCTAGTGCTGATGTTTCATTACATAAGATAAAGTTTGCATCTTCTGAAGATTTGTATTAATAAAAGTTGTCTGATTCAGCACATTGTGAATAATAGAAATTTGTATTATTAATAGAATTGTCTGCTCTTTTTTAAAAGATATCTTTCTAGCAAAAATTGATTCCTGAATCAACTACAATGTTTATATCCATTTTTACTCTAATTCTTTTATGTGAATGAAATTAGCACAAAAATGATGGATTACTTTGAACATCTCAGGCCTTAAGGATTAAGTCAAATGTTTCCATCAATTTGTCAAATAGAACACCCTTCAGAGTTTAAAAATATTTCTTAAAACATAATTCCGTTTTCCAGACAAATATAATTTTTAGTTTTTCTGCAGATGGCAATAGCTGAAGTAATCTGATATAATTCCTTCCATTTCCCTAGTTAGGAGCCCACTTCTGATTCTTGATATGGACATTCTATATTATGTCGAAAGTATTTGTTTCCTAAGTCCCAAATCTGTACAAGACCTTTCTTGGGAATTGATGGTTATAAAGTTTTGCCTTCCCCCACAGAAGAATTCCAACCTCACTCCCATCTTCATTTCTGCTCCCATGGTGTACTAATGTATTGCTGTAATCAATAAGTATACACAAATGGAGCTGGATGTTTAGAGCTGACCACATAGAATATTGAATTTTTTTTTCCATCCAGCTACAACATACTGGATAGAGATCTGACATTTGCAGTGAAAAATCTGATAGAAAAAAAAAATTCTATATGAACAAATTTCATGGGCAAGTTTGATTAGAAAAACAATTTTGTCAAATTTTGCAAGATCAAGTTTTATCATGTAAGAACAATATTCCTCTTTTTAAATAGTTAAAGGGAGCTTTGTAAAGATTAAAATACTTAAATGTTCAATTTTAAATTAAGACCCTTAACTGACTAAAGCAAAAGTTTGCAAATCGGTCAATAAGTAAGGAATATATAATATTCAGAATTTGTTAAATTATTCGTGTAAGTAAGAGTAAAAACTATACCTTGTTTTTAAAGATCTTACTGGATTACCAGCAGAAAAGCTAGTGGAACTGTACAGATTCTCAGTGAATGACAATCACCAGAAAGTTGAAATTATTAGTAATTTATTCTGACCTCTTCCTCTCAAGAACATAACCTTAAGAGCAAAAATACAGCAGTGATGGGCAAATAGATCCAATCAATAATACTCATGGTTTTAGGCTATTTAGTAATAAAACACGTGATCAGCAGATCAAAATGCAGTCATTCCAGCTTCTAACAAATGGTTTCCGTTACAGAAGAAATCTTCCCAATTCATAATATTATAGAAAGCATCTTCACACTAATTGGTCAACAGCAAAGGATGTGAGTATATCCTGGAGTCATAGAATATTCTAAGTTGGAAGGGACTCATAAGGATCATCCAGTCCAACTCTTAGCCCTGCCCACGACAATCTCCAAGAGTCATACCATGTGCCCAAGAGTGTCATTCAAATTCTCCAACTCTGTCAGGCTTGGTGCTGTGACCACTTCCCTGGGGGGCCTGTTCTAGTGCTCAACCACCCTTTAGGTGAAAAGCCTTTTCCTGATATCCAACCTAAACCTCCCCTGACTCAGCTTCAGGCCATTCCCTTGGGTCCTGGCACTGGTCACGAAAATGAACAGATCAGCACCTGCCCCTCCGCTTTCTTTCATGAGGATGTTGATATGTATTTGTTAGATCAAAGATTAACATAAAATCTAACCAGGGTTCTGGGTATATCCTTCTGCCTTGCAATTCACCTTTGATGTCAATGGCTATTTGCTTTTTCTGTTAGTCTGTCTTGGCAAAGATTCTCTCATACTCTGTAAAAATTCATGAAGAATCTGGTTTTGCTAGCAGGGTAAGCTTTGATTACTTTGATGTCACCAGAAGAATTTCTGTACAAACTAATAGAGTAGTACAAAAGGTTACAGAAACATCTGTATCCTCTTGCTTTCTTTCACTTTAACTTCTGCAGAAGTCCTATAAATTGACATAGTTTAAAATGCACAATGACAAGAATGTATTTTCTAACAAAAGTGAATTCCATAGAGTTATGCAAATACTGTGGCATTTCATAAGGTATATTTGCCTAGGTTACCAGCCATTTCAGGTCACATATTGATAAGAGACTAGCTGAAGTAATTTTGTTCTTTTTTCATTTAAAAGACATTACACATATACGTATGCATACAGTGTTGCAAAAGATTCTTTTTGGCCTTTATATGCATAGTACTTACCAGATGGTTTTGCCTAATGTGTATGGAGAAAGAAAAAGTACTCATTTATCTTAGGCTCTTCAAAAATAATGAAAATATTATATTAAATCAGACCAGTGTTATGTTTAATTGCAGGTCTTTGATTTCTTTCACAGTACGCAGAGTGATAGGGTGCTTGTAATATGGACTTTGACTGCCATCACTGTATCAATCCTTTAATGAAATCTTTAACAGTGATCTCACATATGGCACTGTAAAACCCAGAAGCCCACATAAAAGAA
Organism: Empidonax traillii; assembly: GCF_003031625.1. Taxonomy (NCBI): domain Eukaryota; kingdom Metazoa; phylum Chordata; class Aves; order Passeriformes; family Tyrannidae; genus Empidonax; species Empidonax traillii. Next base: position 2,456,671 of record NW_020955276.1, read on the forward strand.
GTGAGAAATGTTAACTCTCTACGTGTAGTGAAACCACTCATGAAAAAAATAGTTCCATACTGCATATGACAATCCATTCCTGAGGGAACAGATGCTCTGCATTTTTCAGAACCTTCATGCCTATAAGTTATGCCATGCCATAACAATGTATATAAAAATTCACGGAACAAGCATTGTCTTGCTAAATTCAGGCTGATCAAGCTCTATACTATCTCAGAATGAGTCCATAAATTGAAGACAATCTTCCATCCTGAAAGCAAGGCCAAGTTTTCAATATGTTTTTCAGCCCACAATATGAGCACTACTACAAAAAAATCCTCCATCCAATTTTGTTGCAAAAGGATATTAAAAATACTCAATGGGACAGTAAATAAAAATAAAGACGATTATAGCATCTCTTTCAATTTTCAGAATCAAAGAACATCCTGGTAATTTTTTAATTTTTAAAAAAATTCTTCTTCTAAGATTATTTAAAAAAAAAAATTCCCAAAAATATATTCCAGTTTCAGTACCTACCTTACTTATGCTCTTGATCACTGATCACCCCCAAAAGCTTCAAACTTCATTTGTCTGCACATATGCATCGTCACTAAAACACAAGAAAATTACCAGCTAAGGTCATAGGCTTGACCTTGTCTACAAAACCCATAAAATAATAGAAGTCATAGCTAGAATGGTATTAGACTAAAATTATATGTCAGAACTGATAGTAAAGGTAATTAAAAACTTACAATTGAGTTTCATTTTCAGAGTCTTCTGATAACTAATAATTGTGATAGTACTTGATTACAGCCTCTGCTGAATCACCTGAAAACTGCAATGCACTACGAAAGTACAGATTTTAACATTTTCTTTGGAGAAAGAACACCAAGAAAAGAGAGAAAAAACCCCCAAACTCCAAATCCCAGGGAGCTGCTATTAAACAGATTGACCACTCTCTCACTAATTAACTCTCCTTAAGCCCCCCTTTTATTTCTAGTCCACTTGTCAGTGTTAGTCTTTTAAATATCAAATGCTATGTAAGCCTTTTGTACAGTATTTTTAAGCTTTCAGAGAGCTCTGCCAAGCTCTATCATGCACCTTTTCCTTAAGCAAAGATAAAGAGGTCTTATTACAGACCTGTTAGTCCTGCTAATTAGTTGATGCTTTTGACACTATCTCTCCTGCCTAAACATTTGTAAAAGATGTCCACAGATCTTTCTGCTGCATTGTAATGTATTTTCCATCTGCATGGCACTAGCCGAAACCAAAGTGAAGCACCGAAGTAAAGCACCTATATCATTCTTTGAACATTTTCAAAGTACTGAGGGAGCAAGATGAAAGATGAGTACATCTACATGCAGACTGCTGTACTCTAAGCGTGTGACTGTCTTAATGAGAAAAATATCCTGGACAGGTTGGTGAAATTTGAATGCTGAAAACTGAAGGTAAGAAACAGTAGAATCCATTGAGGAATTAATTTGGTTTACCTTCCACACCTTTTAATTAGGAACAGGAAATATTTTAAGATATATTTACAGAGTTGGAGTGATGTGCTAAACACAATACACAGCATGACCCCAGCCCAGCTGCGTGTCCATGCTCGTAAATTACTTGAGTATCTGTGTCATCATTTTATCAAACATTATGACAGTGCTCCTGCCCAAGACAGTTTGAATTGTTCAAATCAGATTGTCTGTTACAATGCACAAAACAGCTAAAAGCAGATCAGGAGATGGTTGTGAACTTACATAGTTCTACTGAAGTCAGAATCATGATGACCTATGCTAGTCCAATTCCTATCTTACACTTTCATTTTGAAAAACAAAAAAATTTCTATCAATAATGTGAAAATCGATGTCAAGAACAACAAGAAGATAGGGTAGGCAGGGCGCTGGTTGCTACAAAAATATTTTTGTGGTTATGCATTTCTCCATCCATTTTTACACCTGAAATAATTTTTATAAATAAATATGTAGTTATAAATAAACTATGTAGTTTATTCAGAACAAGCATGTCTTGGTAAAGTATTTCAGAGGATATGGAACAGAATCCAGAAAGTTTTATATGCAGATAGAGAGGAAAAGAAGACAGCAGCATTTAATAAACCCCATGATTTTATACTGTCCTCTTACCACCTCCTTCTTGCAATACACAAGATAAAAACAAGGGCTGCACTCTGCCATACACAGAATTATAGGAAAGGGGAATTCATCTAAATATGCATATTAATTTTTTAAAACTTTAAACGTGTCATTAAAGTCCTCTGTAGCTCCTGAAGCTCTGTGGATATAATATACCAGGAAGAATGATCAGGTTAACTTGCAATTCATGGGAGAAGAGAAGAAAAACAGGAGAGTTACTGTGCAGATACCTTTTCCCTAAACATCTTAGCAAAAGTATAGCATTTTGTGTCTGATGCTTCAAAATTCTGTGGCAAATTTATTATTGCCTTCTAGAACAGAAATCACACAAGGCCAATCAGAAAGTATATCTGCCATGAAGAGGCATCTTTTAGAAAAGCTCAAGAAATTAAAGTTCCTCTCATTCTAATGTACCATTTTACCAGATTTGTGTGTTTCAGTGTACTCAACACATATGATGACAGCTGGTTTTTGTAGAATGAAAATACATCTTAGAGAAAAAAACCGTCTTCTTCAAAGCTTTTCATAAATCCACAATTTTTAGAGATTTCTTTTAATCCAGTAATTCATCTGTGGAATGCTCTGATTTAAGATTAAATAGGACTATTTATCAGTATACACATCCACATTACTGACATATAAGGTAAGGACACACAAGGACATAAAAGACCTGTACTCAGATTCTGAAGGTTGTCCTTGTATCAAAAGGACCCAAACACAGATTTTGAAAATTGCAACTGTGCCTGAAAACCAGTGTTTCTGGCAGACTTGGAAGTCCCTAAAAGAATTAAAGATAGGAATTACAGGACTGTGGAGGATTTTTTTGCCAAGGATACACTAAGTATTCAGATAGTCTTTCAGGTGACAGTACCAAACTGCACCAACCAAAATGACCACTTGTGCTAATATACAGATTAATGTATATCAGTGTCACTCATAACATCTTAACGAATGCAACTTAGAGATCTACAATAACAGTTCAGAGTTATCAATGATAAAATATGCTCCAATTATATAAATAGTAAATACCACTAGTAGTGCTCTTTATGATTCTTTTGATCCCAAGAAGACAAATTGTCTTTCCAACTCCCTCTCAATGCAGCTAAAAACTTGATACATTATTGTCATACCAAACTCACGTAATTCATTCCCTCACAGAATTATAATAATAATAATAAAAAAAATCTACCTTACTTTGTAATTTTTGTCTCAAAACAACTTTTTCTGTCCCAGTATACCATTTTCAAAACAAGGTACATGATATTAGAATGGCACATGAGATTCAAGATTTGGACAAAACATAGATGTGTACAATGACATGCTGATATATTTATTTTTCTGCATGAATACTGTATAATAATCCTTGAAGTATTCTAAAGTTCACCTTAACACTGAGTTATTTCTCCATTTGGTGGACAAATATACAATCTACATTCATTCAAATGTGAGTATGGTCCTACTATTTGTGATGGTTTAAGGACAATAAAAATAAATCATGTATATCACAGACCTTTTCTGCTTTCTACTCATATTTTGTACATTGCCCAGTAGCAAATACCATATGCTTCTATTATATAGACCCAGTTCCCTGGCCACACAGGTCTGCTTCTGACATACATGACTTTTTAAGTGCTTTGGCACTAATTTTTTTTTTTTTTTAAGAGACTTTCCATTGGTATGACTTCTATTTCATTTCTACTTTAGTGTTTAGGTTCTGGTCATTCTGAAAATTTCTTCTTCCTCTGCTAGAATTACATTATTTTATGTTCCCTTGTTATATCTTATAATGGTTTATTTTATACTTGATTCTCTTCCCTAGTCCAGAGAGTTAGAAAATTTTCATTTTGTTGCTAGTCTTTTTCCATTGGTCAGGGTATTTATTATACTGCTGCTTCCCTTGTACGTATCAGCTTCCAAGCACATAATTCAATCTTCTTCTAGGCCCCATGGTCCCTGCATTCAGTTAAATAAAGCATGTTCTTTCACCAGCTCTTTAAATCTTCATCCCTAGTGTCTCCATCATAACTTACCAGAGGTAGGCAGTCAAGGTTAATATTTCAGCCATATCTTCTGTGTCCAGAGACATTTATTGTCCCTTATCATTTCAATCCTACATGTTTCCTCAAAATTTCTCTAACTTTTACCATAGCTTTCAAGAAAGGAGAAAGAGTGTAAAGAGAATGTCACTTCTATAGTATCCATTGCTGGCCCACTTTGATATCTTGAGATTGACTGATGGAATTTTTGTTCAAATGAGAATTAGCACAAATAGAGGGCTGACAGGAAAGCTGTGTGCCAAAGATGCCCAAAGACAAATAGTCTCTAACAGTTTCACTTGGTGGGTCTCCTTTCTCACCACGTGACATGGTCCCCAAAGAGACGGTGACTAGTAAGCAGGGTAAAAAAATATAAAAACATATCCATGAATAATAAAAACAAGGATTCATCTGTTTCTCCTCAAAGGAAAATCCTGTTTGCTGACAGATTCATGCTTATCTCTGTTTTCTGTCTCCTCTGAAGTATAATTCATCAATTAAACTGAAGAGCTGTGAAATGCAAAATGCTGCAGTGCTGCTATATTATATTTTCTACTGACATTCTCCTAAAGTAAAAATTAGCAGATTCTTGCAAAATTACTTGTGGTCTACTAAACTGAAAATTCTCACAAAAATATTAAGCAATACAAAAACCACAGTAGAACTCTGAATAGCCTATTTTTACAGTTTTAGGAACACATGGTCAAGTTCAGATTGATTAGTGACCCTACTGACCTTGGGAGCACAGAAAAAAAAAATAACAGGGAAAAATGGGGTGTGCATATACCAGTAGCTTAGTATCCTTAAAATTAGCTATTATATTATTTAGGCTATTTTCTATTTTTGATTAGAGAATAGATTTCTGACTCCCATAAGAAAAATTTGACTTCCTGGCTTAGAATTTCTGCGGGGTGGTTTTGACCAAAGGTTACAATTTAGTCTTCCCAGGTCAGACACTTGAGAACACTGCTCTTCGATTAGACAGATACAACCTGAAGGCTTGAGATCCTTTCTATCACGATCTTTGATGTACCTTTCAGCATAAGCTTCAGAGTTTGTAGCCCAGTTCCACTTGAAGTCATGATGCAACACTCTTTGGTGCCTAAGGTTCTATGTATTTGAAAAATAACTTATTCCACTATATAGGCAGGGCAGGGCAGGAAGTCTCTCAAGTATAAATAGTGTTTAAATGTTTCCTTGAAATTCAATGAATGAAAATTACCTGCAAGATTTTTCATGACAAAGACAAGAATGTTGTGTTTCTTTGGCCAATACTTTTAGCATTTCAGTAGCTGACAAGCAAAAAATTACAAGAATGTGATGAAGAATAACACCTGGCAATGGTCAACATGGATAGAAAATTTTAAAATGTGGTTTAGTGAGTTTTTTTAAGCAAAGGCAGTGCTTACTGCATCTTTTCTCTCTCCAGAGAATAAAAATTATTTTAAAGAAAAAATGTCTACATTTATTAACTTTACTTGTAACATCCTTGAATATAGATAAGTGCAATAAAATTTTCTGAACTCTTGCTAATTGTATTTTTTTACTTTATATTGTGAATTTAGATAGATGCATACTCTGAATATAACAAAATAGTAAAAAATAAACAGAAATATTTAAGAAAAAAACAACAACACATTTCCAAAGAAAGCACGCTACTTATCTTTCTAAATAACAAGAAATTTCTATATTTTGATGGTGACAGTTTTTATTTACAAGAAGCCTACATATAAAATCATATCTTAAAAAATCTGTATAGGAAATTAACACCTGTCTAATACTTAAAATACTTAACTATGGAGGATGTGTAAGAAAGTTCACATGACAGTTAAAGTAGCAATACTATCACCCCCTAGCCTTTCAATTGTTAAATTTATTCAGAAACTATCCTTCCACCTTTCCTATCCCTGTAGGAACACTGTTTTCAATTGAAGATCAGATAGCACTGTTTGCAAATCAATTTATTTTTAAGAATTCTCTAACGACATGCCTCTCCAACCCTTCCAAATAATTTCGTATGCAATTTCTCAAAATTGTAGAAGTATCAACATGACACATCCCAACATACAGATTTCAGTTTCAAACAGGATTTAAACTTGAATTAGTCTCAAGAGGCAGGCAGCTTCTCTACATTTTCTACATTGCTACCGTAGAAGTCAAAGCAGTAATTATAATATCTGCTTTCTTAGCTCACACTGTGTCACCAAAGACCATTCATGCAGATCTGAGCTAGTACTTAGTTTTTTTATTTCAAATAAGTAAATTCAGATATATAAAATTCTTAATAATTACAGATGGATTGGCAGACAATAGTATTTACTACACAATATTCCACCAACACTGAAGTTAATATGGGATACAAAGATTATCCTGTAAGCTTGCCATACACATGCAAGCAAAACATGTCCCTAGCCAACCCACTGACATCCAGTGTCAGGTAAGGGAACTCTCAGCACCAAGGGGTAACCTTGAGAGGCATCCCCACTAGAGTGGAGATCATTGCTGCTCAGCCTAGGGAGGGAGAGCTCAACGGGCCCTGATGACGGCAGGCATTGATAGTACAGGGTGGTTGGTTTTCAGTCAGATTTTTTGTTGTGTTTATGAAGTTTTTGGTACTTATCAGTCTAGTAGGCAGCTAAACTACTTTTTTTGTTGTTGTTTGGTGCTGTCTCATTGCTAATCTCAGCCAACAGGATTAACTTCAGCTAGGTCTCCTTGCTGAGCATCTTCCTGGCTCAAAGTTCAGTTAGCTCAAACATGAGGAGTACACCCAATCACACACTGTTCCAAAGAAATTGGAACCCTGTAGGAGTGTTTCTGTTGACAATACAAATTGATTATAAGTATTAGATATATCACTTATTGTCTTAGTTACTTATAAGTAACAAAACCTCAGTTCCCATATGGAACAAAAAAAAAAATATGCAGAGTTTTTTGTTTGAAAATCTAACTGCCACTCAGTCTGACTTGTCTGAGATCTGTTTCTAAGCTTTTCCAAGGGGCTGTGATCATAAACATTCCCTAAAAACTTTCTTTGCATAACCACATGGAGTTAAAGTACTAATACCTACAAGCACATTATGGGAAACTTCTCACAGCTCATACACCTTTGCTCTGATCTATTATGTTCTTTTTCGTGAACTATTTTGTAACTATTTCAGCTGCACAGAGGTTTACACCATAATAAAGTTTTGAAAAATATCCCTCTTTATTTTACTTTGAAATTGTTTTCCTATAAACTGCTTGTAAGCATGGACAGATCCTCTGCAGAAAAAAAAGGCCATGCAATGCAATATTTTTCAAGTTGAAAGTTGATTGTTTTTTGAGAAAGTTGAAATGCAAATCACTTCCATTTCATTTATATGTAATTTCAAAGAGGGTTTTTGTTTGTTTGGTTGGTTGTTTTTTTCTTTTTGTTTTGCTTTTTTGTTTGTTTTGGATTTTGGGGGTTGTTTGTTTGTTTTTAAGATAGAAATTCAGTAGGAACCTCATTACTTTTCCTTTAAAACTCTGCTAATTTAACAGAGTTGGTTTGGTTTAAGAAAATAAACTTCTGTGTTCTTTTGAAATTCCTACATCATCCATGAGACAGAATAACCCCTACACCAGTACAGATAGTGGAGAAAGCTTCTGGAAGGCAGATTAGCAGAAAAGTATGAGGAGGGGTTCTGATGAGCACTAAGTTGACCATCAGGCAGAAAAACATCCTTGCTATAATTAAGGCCAGCAGCTTCCTGGGCTGCATTAGGCAGATCGTTGCCAGCAGGTCAAGGGAGCTGATCCTTGCCTTCTGCTCAGCACTGGTAAGACACATTTGGGCTTTGTGTCCAAGTCTGGTCTCCCCAGCACAAGAGAGATGTGAATATCCTGGAGAAAGTCCAGCAAAGGGCCATGAATATTATAAAGGATTATATGAAAGCTGTATAATATTATAAAGATCAGATAAAGGTTATATAGTCCCTGGATGATCTCTAGAGGTGCCTTCCAGCTTTTGTAATTTTGTCATTCGGTGAACTTGTGTAGCAAGCTGGTCACTTGTTTCCATTTTCACTAGCTTTTCTTTATAAAATATCTTCTTACTCCCTCAGTCATAATGTCCCAACTCCTCTTGGCACTACCATGCTAAGCCCAGCTTAGCATGGTAGTGCCTTCTATATTCCAGTCGAGTGGCTTTCTCTTTTCCTCTCATGGCTATAAGCTAGGCAAAAGCCTTTGGGAACTTCTTAGGAGAGTGATTTGCATGTCTGCATCCCTGTACCTGATGTGTCAGTTGCTCCTGGCTGGCAAAATTTAAACTTGGGAGAAGTTTACTTAATTACTGTCTAGTAGGGAAGAAGGCTTAGTTACCTAGCAGAAATGGTGTTTACACATTGGATCTTGAAGTCAGAAAGGTGGACATGGTAGATTTTTTTTTTTTTTTTTGAGAATTCAGCTGTGCAGCCATGACAAATTTCCAATGGGTATTTGCAAACAGAATGTTCAGAGTCTTATAATTTACAAATGTCAACAGATTTTTCACAGAGGGGAGCTACTGAAAGGCAACTTCCTCTCCATATGCCAAATTTCAAGTCTTAATCCTAATTATATTTAAATTTATTAACTAAATGATAGCAATTATGTAGAGAAAGCAAGGTTGCTTCCCTTAATCCTGCTCTAAAGTATGGCAAGATTGTATTGATTAAATATAATTTTCTCTAAGGCTGGTACCTGGCAATGAATAGTTTAATTTTAATAATTAAAGTGTGGCACAATTCTAAGCAAGCAAGAACAGCCTTCAAACAAAGAAAGGTTGGGCATTCTCCAGCTTTACTAGCTAGATATATATGCAAACCAAAAAAAATATGAAGGGAATGTGGAAACTAATGAGGAGATTCAGACCTAAAACTTTTCAGGAAGATCTTGAAACCTATATCTAACTGTTTAAAGCATATAACTTTAAACATATGTCTTATGACATACATATTTAAACTAATGTCATAAGAGCTTGCAGCAACTCACAAGTATTTAGAAGAAAAAAAAGAAGTTTATGATAAAATGCTTACCTGAAGTAGATTTCAACTGAAAAACTCAGAAACTTTACTAGTAATGTTTTTGAACACTTCAAACTAAAATTTTAATATATGACTCCTAAGACTGAAGCAAATCTGCCAAACAGATTTCCTATCTGTTCTGTTTAGCAAGTCTGAGAACGAAAGTGATGGATGTCGTCATTTAATAAGTCCACATGCCATAATTCAGATTTTTGTATTACAAAAGGCATGCTTCAACCCTCCAGTGCTCTTTGGTCTTGTCTGAGAGAAAATTTCTGCACACAAGAAAGTGATAAATTACAGGAAGAGCTTCATGTTTAGCCACTTGAACATTTAATATCCAATCTTAAATGACATTAAAAATACTTTGATGAATAAGAATACTGTTGGGTAGTCCAACTACAATGTTCAACTTGACTGGTTTATTTGGATGCACTCTCCACCTCAACATCTCGACAGCTGCATCCATACAATGGCTTAAAATGGTTCTGCAAGTTGTATCATGATGCTGCTTTTGAGTGCAAATAGGCATCATCATTATGAATTTAAACAAACAAAGAAGTACCACATGATTTTATTTTATTTCATAAACTTATTATACTGTATGTTCTCCCATCTGCCTACCTACTTATGTTTGTTTTATAGAACAAAAAGGAGGTCCTGATTGGAGAGAACATACTCAATGTAAATACCACTTGTTTAATGACAACCTTCTTTCATTAACATGACAGGAATATGATTCTGTTAACCTGTTATCTGTTTTCAATGTTGTACAGTAACCTGCTTTTTAACTAATTTGTAAAAATCCAAAGTTAAAAAGGTCTTTCTTTGTGTTGATAATGCATTGAAATAGCAGGAAAAATATAAAAAAGCATTATACATGCAATTTATAAAAAGAATATAAGGATAAAAAAAATTCGAACCCTAAAACTGTATGTTTCATAACATACTCTGCCCATTAAATATAATAAATCTTACTATTTCTAGTCTCTGCTTAATCAATGTGATGGAATTGCAATTCTGTTTTCACTAACTGTGATTTACTTAGTGTGCTTTGATTTATGATACCACAAATTTGTTTAGGTAATGGAATATTTTAATGTACCGTGCATGATAGAATGCAGTGTAATATCTGTGACTTGCATAGTGACTAGTATTATATTGTTGTTGAGAACTAGCTAAACTGTGAAATCAGAAGAAAATTAGTTGTGTAAGCATTTTACTTTTAGGTATCTGTATCCTACTACACTGAATATCTTACAACACATATACCAAAATGAAGATTATATTTTATGTTGTAAGTTAACACATCTTCTGCTTAGAGTTCTTTATAAGGACTCTATGCATCACTGGCCTAAATGCTGCACTGCAGGGCTAAAACGACTTATAAACATGCAATGCATAGTTCCAGTTCTGCAGATTTCCATGATCAGTCAATGGGGTTATCAATAATAATTCACAGTAATTAGATTAAGTAGATATGTGTATCTTTACAGGACTTGAATTCTTAAAAAATTAGCTTTAAAAGTCTCATTCAGACAAACTAGGTGATGTTGAGATGCTTAGACAAAGTGTGATGTGAAATAACCTTCTCATGTGATGCTTGAAAAACAGCAGATGCACAACAGGACAAATATGTTTTCAAGCTCTAAACGAGAAGGATGATGACCCCATTTTCAGTTGGGTATTTTTTAACTGAGTTTATGTAACATCACACTAACAAAATCAGAGACAAGGTGTCACCAAAATAATACTAACAAGTTCAGAAAAAAAAAAAAATTAAAAAGTCCTCTGAAATAAACTGTCCTACAGTGTCTGAGCTTCATGGTCAGTGCTATTCAGTGACTGTGAAGAAAAGACTGTATTATGAAAACAGTCAACATTTCTAAATTACAAATTACCAGATTATTTTCTAAATTTCAAAATATTTTATCAAATATTATATCTATTGTGTGTGTATGTGCTTGTAAATAATGTATATATTGTATGTACATACTTGTATACATACATTAAATGTAAATACACTTGTATATTTTATGCCCTGGAGATCAATGACACATAACAACTATAATTTTAGGGTTTGTTCTGGGAAGAACTTTTTAATAATTTTCTAAAGCAAAGAAAAATATAACAAAACCAAATAACTCACTTTACATACCAGAAGCAGTTAACTAAAGCATTTTTAACTAATGGTACTGCAATACACTTCTTCAGTGGTTTCCAAAGGAATTCTTATTTTACCTCCTCTTTATGCATATTTTTAAGTTTTACATTCTGGCCATTAGGGTGTGATAAACAGGAGTAAACAGAATTACTGTCCTAGGAATCTGCGATAAAACACCAGTTGATTTTTCCTTCTTCTTACTAGGTGGCCTGCTTAAATTAGTAGCTTTGTCAATTTGCAAATATGGACCAGCTAGCAGAAGCAGACCTATATAGGCTGCTCTGAAAGGGCCCACATGTTATTTGATATAATCATTTAGAAAAGGATTTGTATTTTTTTTTAAGTCAGAAATCGCAGAAGTGTGAATATCTCCACAAAGTACTAACTACTATTGTGGAATCATGTAACTTGTCACAAAAAAAAACCCCCAAACACATTTCTCACTCTTGGTAGACCATCCATCTATTATTCCTGGTGGGTAATGAGGGAGTTGTCCTTGTGAAAAAGTCATGCAAAAGAGGTCTCACATGGTAGTTATTAAGGTAATGCTGAATTCAGATTTTGAAGAGATGAATGAAGGTAATATACTGTAGTCATTACATCTTCAGGGTTTTTATTGTGTTAATTGATTTACAAACAAAATCAAGTTGTCCTTTTGAAATGGAATATGAAGCCTATGTTTTATTTTTTGGGAAGAGTACTGCAAAGGTAATTTAAATTAACCCTATTTGGAATGATAGATAAACTACTGGAGTTCTTTTCAGTCTTGCCACACTTAGTCAGCTGAGAGGAACAGGAAGTAGACAGTTGTATTTTATTGTTAAAACAGGGTAAAAGAAACAGACATGTAAAAAAAAAGCTTCCTTACTCCTTATTGTGATTATATCTGTGTTGTGTAAGTGATTGGAGTAATTTATTCCTAATGAGAAAAGCTTGTTCTCAGAGAAAAGTATTTTCTGGAGTTTTGTTTCTCTGCATAGAGAAATATTAATTTATCTACTCTTCTTTTTTCCTCTTTTGTGTCCACAATAATTTGATATCTCTTCATAACACAGGAGTATCAATCAGTCTTGCTTCACCAAGATCTACTATACCTCTCTATTTTACTTTAGATTTTTGCACAGTCTGTATAAAATATTTTCAGCTTTAGAATTTTCAAAGTTCCTTGTCTAATGCAGCACAAGAGGCCCAGTACCATTTTGTGATGCAATATCTAACCTCATCTAAGAAGTTCAGAAAGTAAAGTAAATTTAGTACCTGTTTTAGCCAACAAATTTTGGATCTGCTTCTCTGTAGAAGAACTGGATAGTCAAGGTTATGCTCTGTTTGCCTGACAAAGCTAGTTAGATTTACTCAAACGCTTTCCAGGTCATGATGACTGCCAATCCTCATTTCAGCTTTCACATTCTTTCCTCTTTCTCGTAAATAAGAGGCTTTCTCTAATGATGGGTTAGTTTGCTAATTTTTTTCAATTTCCCTATCTGAAGGATTACAGTTGAGATTAAAACCATTTTCCTGCTCAAAAAGTTTTTATAAATTAATATCTGGTTACGAATAGACAGTTTCAGTAGTTTGTAATGTCTTAAACGCTTGAAGATTAGCACTAATTATATATAGCATATTAGGATATCATAGATCAATGTTACTAGTGACTAGCAGCAGTTTTATTACAGATTAAAAGGCAACATAGTTTAACCATTCTATTAAATGTCTTAGAAATTATTTATAGAGAAGTTGAGAAAGAAAACTTAAAAAATCCAAAGAAATTATAATTAATAATCAGTGAATAGTTCCTCAGTTTCAGATGGTGATACTGCAGCTATACTTGTAAGATCTTATATTCAGCAGCAGACACTAGGGATGTGAATGGATATGAAAAAGAGATTTCAGAAAGTGTCTTAATACATGAGTTAAAAATGCCTCTTGAATAACAACTATTTATTACCCTAGCAGCAGAGAACTGAACCTGTGATGAACACACGTGAACAGCAGTGAGATTAAAGGTACTGTGTAGCAACAAACATACTGCTTCCTTCTTTTTACTGAGTACCTTTTGACCAGTGAAGTCACCAACGCATTCCTGTGGGACTACTGTTACCTTTTTCCCTGATACATACTAGCATGCCCTTTTGTGGGAGGTGGGCACGAGGAGGAAGAGGAAGAGTATTACCGAAGATTTGTGAAGACCTTGAAAGAGTCCACTGAAAAAGGAGATATTGTTTAAATATAATAAGGACATTCAAAAACTGAATACTTTGTTAACTGAATTCTGATATTGTTAATAAGTTCTTATATTGTACCCCATAAGCCTCATAGAAATCCCTATACATTGTTAGTCCTTTTCTTCCTGTTCCCCCATTGGTTGAAAAATGCTATGCTGTAGTTCTTCCTTTTATGGTTAAGACCTTTTCCCCTTGTCCATATATGGTTGTGACCCCTCCCCTAGTTGCCGTATTTGGGCAAAGCCCCTCCTTCCCTTTCCATATTTGGTATATTCATGCCCATTCTTCTGGAAAGTCCTATATAAGGGGGAAGCCATTTTAAGAAAGTATTTATTCTGGTTCAACCTATGGTCCTGTCTCAAACCACCCTGACTGAACATCCCCATCTCCCCAGCAAGCTGTAATACCCTTTGATTTACACTAGGAATGCAATAGTGGCCTGTTGCCACTGCAGTATAAAATACAGATAATGAAAATTGTTACAGCATTAGCTAAATAACCTTCTCATGAAGACTCAATAGCGCAACTCAGTCAAAGGTTCTTCGCATGCATCTAAAGAAAATAACTGCCCCATTAAAATTATATATAAAAGCAGAAAAGTGAGCAGGTTAAATGTGAACCAGTTCCAACTATCTTGAATCAATTGCATTGGTAGCCTACCACGTGGTAATTTAGTGGGTTTTTTGTCTTAAAATTTAGAATGCTTCCTTAGGTGGGAAAGTGGCAACTGACATAACTTCCAAAATAATTCAAACTGAGAGGTAGTGCCTGAATCAATCCCACTATTGATTTTTATAGATTTAGGATCAGGAGTTTTATTACTTAGAGAGTCAGTGAAATTCAGCATCACATTCATGTTTCACAAATGCTGAACGAAGAGGGCCATTTTTTTTATAAACTTCCCTGTTCTGAAGAAACAAATCATAATTGATTGTCTTTGCGTCTGTAGACTAAACTCAGTCTCCTCTTTGTGGGCCACAGAGAAAACTGACATTTCTTACTTTTGTCAAGGTTATTCTAACATTAATTAAAGAATCTCACTGTACTTTTATCTCCCATGCTTGTTCTTTTGTGGATATTATGCTATTTTTAATATATTGAAATGTAATAAATTCAAATGTCAGACCTCAGAAAATGAGTACGTGTCAGGACCCTTGAATGTGTACAGCAGGTTCTAAAATGTACGAACAGGATTTAATTTGCAAAGATCTTCTGATTATTTACATTTTACAGCACTTTCACTGCATGACATGGTTAGAGAATAATGTCCTTTCTTAACAGTTTCAGGGGTTACTAATGATCTATATAAGCTACACACTACCACTTTTGGTGATAAGAACCATCATGAATTTAGTTGCTATAATCAGATACATAATTTTTTCTCTAGCATGTCAAATGGGAGGGAGAGAGAAGTAGTAAGGGAGAATGGAAGAAAAGAAATCTTGAGAGCTCATTATTACCACCTCACAGTGAAGGGGACATAAGCAACCAGAGAGAAATCTGGGCAGTAAAGTCCTTCTTCCTAGCTGAAAATTACAACCATGAGACATTCTGGACCAATGTGAGATTCAAAGTCAGCATGTGCTCCTATAACCCTTGCTTCTGTCTGGAAAGGAAGAAGTCAGAAATGTGAAAAGTGAAATCATTATTTAGCATACTAATTTTAGAACTGTGTTTTGTAAGTGCATGAATTCATTGGGATACCAGTTAAATAGCTCAGACTTCCAAAAAGACTACCAGGGCCTGTGCCTATGCTAAGTGCACAGATACTACCAAACTTTTTCGCCTCTAGTCCTATCAAAGCCTTCTTGTTTAATTTTTTTTTGTGCAGAGGTACATACAATATTATGCTTTTTAAGTATTTTAACTGTAAAGAAATGAGCATATCTTGATTCTTTATTCCAAGTGGCAGAAAAATGGAGAAAGGTTTCTTTGTATCTGACCATCCTGCAGTAAATTTCATAGTATCAGTATCTTATTTTCAGGCTACATGGCAACTTTACAATTGCATCTGGTTTCTTTGAATAACCTGATTAAAACTGAGTGATTAATTCTTCTTCTTTTTTTTTTTTTTTTTTCTCTAGTCAAACCACGTATTAGGACTGTAACAGTAAATCAGCTACAACTTCTTCCATTTTTCCCTTCATTTACCACATCACCATCATTTAGAATAATTTTCCATTCTCTTTACCTCTTGCTTCTGAAGAATATTTCTTTTTTCAACTTATAAGCAATCAGAACATCTGATCAAAGCATAATGAATATCCTATGCCATCACTAACAGATAGGTAATTGAAAGATATAGCCAGCACGTTACAGTGAAATCATGCCATAAGGTAAAGTGATTCGTAGGGTTCATAAGGAACAACTTACACAAGCAGAACCCTGTATCCATGACAGAAAATCTATCATAAAATTTAAGAGAATTTAAAAGAAAATTTAAAAGAAGTTTCCTATTGATAAATATCAATGCAATACAGTATTGTCATTTGTTAATCATTTTCCAGTGTTAGATAAATACCAAAGCAACGTAAAAGTTTTTAATTTTTTTTTTTGTCAAATAAATGCTTTGACAAAGATGAGACAACTTCAGTCTTTCAGCAAAAGATCTGTGTCACTGAATTAATTTATCTTGGATTCCAAAATGCTATATTAAATGAAAATGCTATTTGTGTTCAAATAAAAAAATCCAAAGTTAAAATTGGCACATGTTTCTGTTCTTCAGAGGAACAGTTCTCTGTTCTTCATTCTTTCTCATAATTAAAACATCTCTCTATGTAGACTTACCATATCAGATCCATGGCCTAGTACATGTCCGATTTCATAAAGTGAAGAGACATACTGGTTACTTAACTCCGACACTGTGTAAAGTGTATTAGAAAAAGACAAATGTCTTGACTAGTACACCAAGCTCTTTCTATATGATGGACAGTGTAAGCTGTAGTCCGTAAAATCATGTAATGTATCTTATGATACAATTTATGGTTTCTTAAAAAAAACCCACAAAACTTTCGCCTGTTCGCATGTTAGGATCTGAAAGCATTAAGTTAACTATGGTTCCAAAGTCACAGAGTGTTCATGATAAATCAGTTCTTTAGAGCCTTGAATTATAAAATGAAACACTGAACACTGTAAATTTAATGAACATTATTCTTATACATGTACCTGATTCATGTATAATAATTTTATAGAGGCTGTGTTGTGTATGTGTATGCATCCTGAATATTTACATCCCAAATATTTCTAAAGGTGTTTTTATTATTTTAACTATAGTAAGAGAATAATTCAGTGAATATTAATAATAATTCAAATTGGAAAAATTCTACTTTGACACATTTTTCATTTTATATCAGATCTGATTTTGTGCTGTTGAGAAATGCTGCAATGTTGCACCCAAAACTATGTATGTTCAAATGTCTATTTGATAGTAATTGTAACTGAATTACTTAAGTGCTTGAACTCAGTCAGCTATTTGTTTTTACATCCAAAAATCACTCTTGCAAGCAAACAGAACTTGAAAATATTATTATAATAAATTATCTGAAGAATCATAAAGCCCTTCCTTATAGAAATGCTTCTTAAAGACATTTTTTATTTAGGAATTTACCAGGTACAGTTTATTACCAGTAATTTATGTTTACCAGGGCAAAATTGTAAGGACAGTTAAACTTCATGATTTTTATCTTGGTGAAGTAAAATGGTAGTTTTGTAATCTCTGTGTATTAACATAGTTTCTTTGAATCCAGTAAAGACTGATCACATTTGGGCCCATAAACAAAAGAAAGGAACAACTGCCAATTCAAAAGATCTTGGAAAATAACCTGTACCTTAGTAATTTATTAGTGTACAATTAAAAACAAGTATAATATTTGTCTTTGTCTCTAAATATTTTTCCCTCATAATTCAGAAATGTTTACTAGTACTGACAAATGCTTTCCTGGACTTTATTTTGTTAATTTAAATGTAAAAATTTTTAACATCAATTTCTTAGAGTTGTTTAAATTTCAAATGTTGAAAAATGCCTCCTCCCTTCTCCTCTTGTCCCCTCCTCTCCCTTCCCTTCTCACTCTCTTTCCCCCTGCTCTGCCCTCCCCTGCCCTTAATCTGCCCTGCCCATCCCTTAAACTGATCTCATCCCTTCTTTCACAAAACAACATAAACAATTCATTGCTCTATTAAGAATACTGACAAAGTTGAGAATATTTTATGAATTTTAAAGTAGTCTCATATTCACACAGACTTTCATCCTGGAAAATACTCACCTCTCATTCTGCAGTTTTGAAAAGAGTTATATGCATCCTAACTTCAAGCATGTATTTTTCTACTTTACTGTAACAGAGCCAATGTGTTCACACCCTGCAGGATTGAGTTCCAAACACATTTTCTGGACAAAAATTAACACCCGTGTCAAAAATATCTATTTGGAAAGCTATACTGAAGCTTATCAACATAAATTCTTCTAATCCTCCATTGATATCCTTGATATCCTAATCATAGAATGATAGAATCACAGAATGGCCAGGGTTAGAAGAGACCTTTAAGATCATCCAGTTCCAACCGCCCATGCCATAGGCAGGGATACCATTCACTAAACCAGGTTTCTCAGGGTCTCATCCAACCTGGCCTTGAACACTTCCAGGGACTGGACACCCCCAGCTTTTCTGGACAACCTGTTGCAGCACCTCACCATCATCTGAGTAAAGAATTTTTCCTCACATCTAATCTAAACCTGCCCTCTTTCAGGTAAAAACCATTGCCCCTTGTAAGAGACAGATTACAATTGCCTTAAGCACTGTAGGGCCACAGAAGGAACTTGCCATAAGTCACCATAGTGGAAATTTCAGATAAGTACAGAAGAGAGGAATTTGCAACAGGAAGGCACTTCCACAACTGATGGAGATAAGGCTGGATAGCACCAGTTTATACATCCTGGTTTATACATCTGGACAAATATTCCCATTGTGGTAGACTGTGGGAAATGAAGTAATTGCTTATATACATGCCTGTCCTCCTTCACAGGGCTGCTCTCAGTGACTTCTTCTTCCAATCTGTTCTCATGTCTGGGATTGCCCCAAACCAGCACCTTGCACTTGACTCTGTTGAACTTCATGAGGTTCTTGTGGGGCCACATCTCAAAACATGTCCAGGTCCCTCTGGATGGCATTCTGTCCTTCTGTGGTATCAGCTGCACCACTCAGCTTCATGTCCCCTGCAAACTTGCTGAAGGTGCACTCAATCCCACTCTCTATGTCATTGATGAAGATATTAAAGAGCACCAGTTGCAAGACAGAGCCCTGAGGGACAACACTCATCACCAGCTTCCACCAGCCTCCACCTCCACTAGCCTCTCAAATTTCTTATCCACTGAATAGTTCATTCATCAAATCCATATCTTTCCAATTTGAAGATAAGGATGTCATGTCAGTACTGAAGGCCTTACAGAAGTCTAGATAGATAACATCTGTCCATCTTCCCTTTTCAACCATTGCTGTCACTCCTTTATATGAAGGTCACTAGCTGGTCAGACATGATCTTCCCCTTGTAAAGCCATTCTGGCTGCCTACAATCACCTCCTAGTCTTTTATATGTAGGAAGATCTGCTCCATGATCTTCCCAGTCACAGAGCTGAGGCTCTGTGAAAGACAGGAAAACAAATATTATTGGCTTGAATCAGCTAAAGTGTGTGGGGGGAGGAGACAGCTCAGGCCCTGCAAAGGTGGGACTGAGCTCTGCTCCACACCACACCCTCTAAAGCCTCTCCCTGTCCCCGGCATATGGAAGCAATGCTCTCACTCCCCACACCTGGAGCCCCTAACTCAGCTCTGGAATGTCTGGCAGAGCAGAAGCCATTCCACTGCTTTCTCTCTCTCTCTTTCTCTCTTTTTTCCTTTCCTGATTTTCGCTTCTTGGAATCTCTGTAACTTTAAGTTGGATGGGCTGGAGTTTGCTAAGTCAATGCTTTGTGAAATTCTTTATTGTGATTGGTTGTGGCCTGTAAAATTCACCAAGTTTCCTAATTTTCTAAAGTTTGCCACTAAAAAATTGTTGCTTTACCTCACAGAAAAGTCACATTTTTTCCCTTGCGCTGTTTCAGGGTATAAAAAAACCCCTAAGGCCTTTTTAAGAAACTTGCAGGGCAAAACGAGGGCCTTACCAGCTCACTGTCTGCCGGTCCCCACATCTTCTTTTCTTTCCTTTTGTGAAACTGGGAGGAAGCAATGTTTCAATTTTATGGTCACTGTGGACTTCAGCTGACTGCCATGTCTTTTCAAATATGATGCACAGTGGCTTGGCAGCGATGTCAGCCAGCTCCCTTAGGACCCTGAGATGCACATCATCAGAGTCCACAGGCTTAGGGCTGTTCAGCTCTATCAAGCAGCCTCAAATCTGTTTTTCTCTTGTAGTGGGAGGGACTTCACTCACCCTAGCCCCACCCAGAGGATCAGGAACTTGAGAGAAGTGGGAAGCTTAAGTGCCAATAGAGACTGAGGCAAAGAGATCATTGAATACCTAAGCTTTTTCCACATCAAGATCACCCATCTTGCTTCTCATTTATGCAAAAGGTGTGTAAACTTGGGGAGAAAAATTAAGGGATCATATGACATTTTGAAAACTTAGATTCCAGTGGCATCCTACAAAAATTAAAACTATCAATTACTTGATTAAGTGCCATAGAAATACACCAAAAGGTTACCTTCTTTGACACTAAATTCAGAGCCACAAGTGGCTTAATATTCTATAGTGGATTCATCTTCTGTATTGGTATCATGAGGTTAGGGCTGCCTGATTTCGTCTTGTCAATAAGGAAGAGTCTCAGCTAGGCTCTCTTTAGAATGCCAGTGGTGCCTCAGTGAGGTAAACAGAGAAAGGTTCCCCAGCTTCATTTATGAGTGTTGTTAAGTTGCAACTGGAGAAGATTTCCACTGTAACAAAAACAACAAATCAAAAGTTCAGTGGTAATTCACTGATTCTGAGGTGTTTATATGTAACACGTATGGGGAGGCACTATGCTCTCAACTTAATTTGCTCCTTTTCAGATATATGCTTTTATATGTGCACTGGTGAGGGAGGTTTTTGTCATCTGGTGGATGATTTGAAAGGTGTATTAGTATTTAGCAAACAGAAAATGGTATGCTGGAAAGGGACATAAAGTACCTTAAAGCTCAGATCCATGGTGAATAGCTGCCCATTTTGATCAGGGCACCATACACAGAACAACTTGGTAAATGAAGTCCAGCTAGAGATTTTCTGCTCCTGAGGAAAGAGGATGATGTGAAGAAGTGACTATTTTATGATTACAATATCTTTACATTTAATTCCATGAAAAATATTTTGTATCAAAGTTGTTCTCATTTTGGCATATATGATCAGAACAAAATTTTTTTCCAAGGAAGTCAAAGTGGATTAATGCTATACATTCAGTAGGGTTTTTTCAAGTAAAATTATCCCAAATCCCATAGAAAATATTGTATTTTTTGTTATTATAAAAACAGCATGAGTAGCAGAGATTAAATTTTGTGGACAGCTACTCTTTAAATAAAATAACAGACCTCAGTTAAGTAGACGAACTAAAAAAGAAAAGAGTTTATGAGGGTTAGGTCTTTTGGGGATGGTACAAGAAAAGGACATTGAACAAACAAAGAAACACAAAAAATATGCAGTTAATATGATAGTAATTAAAAAAAAAAGATATAGTAAAATTAATAGTAAGCAAAGTAATTTCCTAAAGGATGTGATTAATGCCTTGTCATATATGATCCCACTGTGGGTGATCAAAATCAAGGATTGTAAAGCAATATTCAGCAGAGATATCTCCTTCCTGGGAATTTTAAACAGGTCTTTTCCATCCTTAACTTCTATTTCCACACAGGGAGCACAGAGAAGAAGGGAGAAATAACGATGGGTCTGATAAAATAACTACCCTCATGAAGGATCCTAGAAGCACTGTTGAGGTGTTGTCAATACCCCAGGTGGCACCCCGAACACCCACCTTTGAGGCTTCTCCTCAGGGTGTCTCAGAGAGCCTCTGCCCCAGGACTGGGGGACATCCAGACTGTGAGGCTATGGGGGCTCTCCAGGTCTTACAACAAACAGGGATCACTGCCCATGTGTGCGGTATGCTTCATGGGGTGCAGGGGGTAGTGCATGACTTACTGTGGAATGTAAAGGGGATAAACCAGAGGCAGGAGAATCAGGGTAGTTTAAGGAAGAGCAAGCATGGGAAAATTGAGGGGAAAGGGGATGCAAAGGACCAGAGGTGTAAGCAGGGTGCGAATGTGGCCATGCCCCACACCTTATTGACAACATCCACCCTGTCTACTCTCTGATCTCCATTCTTGTTTTCTGGGTAAGGAACCCTGTCCCATGTAGCTGTGGGGGGAAAATGTGAGTCAGGGTTGGTGTCAGCCCTGTAGCCAGGACAGCTGTGAGTGCCTGTGTGTGATCACCAGCAAATGTGCAGCCCAGCTGGACAGGGAGCAGGGCGAGCAGAACCAGGGCCAGACTGTGGATGCCTCTGAGGGTGAGGCACCTGGAGGGTTTGGCTCCCAAAGAACCAGGCATCCAAGCCTAGTGCTGGAGGAACTGTGAAGATGCAGGTCAACTGAGAGACCTGGTGGCTTGTGTGGGTGTGTGTCTGTGTGTGCTTTTGTGTGTGCCTGCATGGGTGTGCGAGAGAGATGGGAGGACCCAGGGAAAGTCACTGGAGACCGTGTGTCAAGCCCAGTTGCCAGGAGATTCACATTTACACTTGTGTGTGCATGTGCGCTCCAGGGTCTCTGTACCAGGGGCAAGGATGGGGTTCCAAGTCCTAGCTGTGCCTCTGTGAGTACTGTGCCTTGTGCCTTTCCAGGTCTGTGTGGCCTACTATGTCTATGTGCATATATGCATATTGTGTATGAATGTTTGTGTATGCATCACTGCTACTACATGATCAGCCTCACCAGCTTTCTCCTTCAGTCTGGTGGGATTAAAGGTACAGAGCTGTGGCAGGCTTGACACTGCCAGGCTTCCAGATTTGGCAACCATTATCAAAAAGGTAGCTTTCAAACAGCTCTTCAAAAGTTCTGAGATAAGGGATTTTGGAGCTGCGTTAGGTCCCATTTTCAGGCTTAGATGGATAATGACAATGTTTAATTATTAATAGAAAAATAATTTCTGAAACTGATGAAGCAGTAAAATAAAGCCATTATCTTCCTCTGCTATCTCCAAAACACTGAGTATCAGGAGTAGTAATGCGTGAAAGCAAACCAAGTAATCAACGATAACATCTTCCCGGGAACTCAAAGGGAAAAGGAAGTAGGCACACTCTTTTTACCTCCCTTCTTGTCTTCTGTCTTTCTTCTTTTCTTCCCCAGAGCCCTAGTCGTCTTTAGTTTAGCTTACATAAAATACAGTTTTGACCTTCCGAAGCACACAGTGACAATTTGAAAAATGGACCCATTTTGTCCAAATGAAGGATCTGATCACAAAATCCTTAGTAAAGCAAAACTCCAGTTGAAGTCAATGAGTTAGAGGAATGGGGTGACCACTGAAATCAGTGCAACCTAGTTTTGGTATGGGCTGTGAAGCTACAGTTAGATTTTCCCTACCTATCCCACTAACAACACATTTTTTAAGTCTTTGGAATGATTGACTTCTGTCCACAAAAATGCTTCTGCATTATTCAGAAGGGACCAACACCATAGCAAAAAATCTAAATAAATATAAAAGGGAGAATCACTTCCAGCTTGGAAGAGTTCTAAAAAGTTTATAGGTGAATAAATTGTTAATTTCACTTGTAACTCTCATGATAAAGAAATGAGATTTCTTGAGTACTATTCGAAGTACTCTGTGTATTTACACTGACTATTTCTTTTCTTGATTGTAATGTTGATGACTTTAACCAGAGAGCAAGACAAATGTAAATATTTGTGCCCTTTTCCTTTCCCACATTATACCAGTACTTGTCTCACTTGGTATACTGCTAGAAAATGTTTCAGAAATATAGCAGCAATCTTTGAGATACTTTCTCTGTTATATAGCATTTAATCTGTTAGTGCCAGACAGGAGTGCTTCAATTTAAAAGTTGTTTATCTAAAAAACCCAACAAAATCACTGATTCATGAAGAAGAAAATCCAGTTTTCTTGTTTTAAGAGTAGCAGGGACAGGCACAAAAGCAACCTTAGGAAACAGCTGAAGCTTTGTTTGTCTTTGCAGAACAGGATTTTAATTTCAGGAAGAATTTGCTTTGTGATTGAGTGGCAATTAAATTCAGTAAGATCTGTCGGGCTTGAGTTAAATAAGAGGCTTAATTAATTACACAAACAACTAACTGATGGTCCTGTCAAACTGGCAAACAAACTCAATGATCTTAAAGTAAAACTAAAACCAAATGACGAATCTATGAAATAATACTCATACTACAATGGAAATACAATTAGAGATAGGTAATAATTGAGAAAGGACAGCAGATACTGTAAAGAAGAGAAAGGTGTCTATGATCACAGTCACAAGAATCCTACATTAAAAAAAACCCCAACACTTTAAGACAACAGCATTATACTACAGCCAGAGGAAGTCAGCCTCACCTCTGCGCCTGCAATACCATGGAACAGATCCTTCTGGGAGGTATGTCAGGTCATATGGATGACAGGGAAGTGATTAGACACAGCTACATGGGTGATGTTCCAAGCTGTGACAGCTTAGTCAAGCACAATTTGCCCTTAGTGAAGGCTGGTGGCCTTCTACAATGGAATGACTGCGTTGGTGGATCAGAGCAACTGATGTCATCTCTCTTGACTTCTGCAAGGCTCTTGACAAGGTCCCACAAATATCCTTCTCTCTAAATTTTCAAAATATGCATTTGGTGGATAGATTTTTTACATGGATAAGGAGCAGGATGAACGGCTGCATCCAAGTCAATATCTCAGTGTCCAGGTGGAGGCTGGTGATGAGCGGTGTTCCTCAGGAAGGCACTGTACTGGGACAAGTACTGTCCATTACCTTTGTTAATGGCACAGACAGTGGGATTGAGACCACCCTTACCAATTTTGCAGATGACATCAGTTTGAGTGGTGCTATTGAGCATGCTGGAGGAAAGGGATACTATCCAAAGGGACCTTGACAGTCTTGAGAGGTGGGCCCATGCAAACCTCATGAAGTTCAACAAGGCCAAACACAAGGTCCCACACCTGAGCTGGAGCAGCATCCAGTATCAGTACAGGTGTGGCCAGCACATTGGAAGAGGTGCTTGTGCCCCTCTACTGCACTCTCCTGAAATGCTGCTTGGGGTGCTGTGTCCAGCTCTGGAGTTCTCAGCACAAGAAAGATGTGGACCTGTTAGATTAGGTCCAGAGGAGGGATGCCAAAGTAATCAGAGGTTTGGAACACCTCTTCTGTGAAGAAAGACTGAGAGTGTGTCCTAGTTATAGGGGCTGGGAACAGGGTATAACTAAAACTGTGTATTCTACACCCTCTGTGTCATTTCCAAAGGACTGTTAATAATAGATCATTTGCAGCAGCTGTCCAGGGCACACATGATACCCAGCTACAAGCTGGGTGTTAAAGAAACCCTGGAGGCAGAGAAGTGTTTCTTTGTCTTCACGCCAATGACTCAGCTGTGATAACTCCCTTTAAGGGGGCACAACCACCTTCACACCCAGCCTGAGGGTCATCTCTGGTAATGGGCCTCAATGGACTGGAGTAACAGGCAGCTGCAATGACCTCAACAGTCAAAGACTCCAAAAATATCCCATAACAGAGTTAAATCACCCATTTCAAAACTCCTTGCCCTGGAAAAGGTACTGGGCATTCCCACCTGAGCCTCAGCATATATATAATCTTGGGCTTTTGGGACTTCTGGTAACACTTGTCAGATCCAGAGGACTAGATCTTCAACAGGAATGTGACTGCCACTCTCTGTGAGACCGTGATCATCACTCCAACAGAACTGCGACCATCATCCGGACCAACAGTTTTCTTTTCCTTTTACTTTGCTCCCAGGGGAACCATGTGGCGCTTAGTGTCGGGGTGGACAAACACTGTTCTGTTCTTGTCCCAGGGTGCTGGGTTATACATCTGTCTTTGTGGGTTAAAACCAGTTTTTCCTGTATCAGTGCATTTAGTGTAATCTTTTTTTAGTAAATTGTAACTCTGACTTGTAACCTCTCTTCAGTTGGGGTAATTTCTTCCTCCAGTTTACTTTTAAACCAACACAGATAGTCAGGGTTGTTCAGCCTGGAGAAAAGAAGGCTTTGGGGAGACCTTATTGCACCCTTTCAATATATTAAGTGAGCTTCTAAGAAAGACGGAGAGAGACTAGGGCCTGAAGTGAGAAGACAAGGGGCAACATTTTAAAACTGAAAGATGGTAGCTGTAGACTGGACCTAAAGAGGATTTTTTTATATGGCAAATGTAGAGCAACGCTGGAGAAGGTTACCCAGAGACGTTGTGTATGCCCCATCATTGAAACTGTTCAAGATCAGGTTGAATGGGTCTTTGAGCAACCTGGTCTATTGAATGTTGTCCCTGCCCCTGGTGGAGAGATTGGAACTAGCTGATCTTTAAAATCCCTTTCAATGCAAAGCACTTGGTAATTCCATGATGATACAATCCTGTGTTATACAAAGCACACTGAAATTAAAGTATTTTCATAACTTTTCATGAAAAATGCCAGTAGGCACAAAGAAGATGGACAAAAGGCAAACCCCCCAAAACAAACAAAGAAATCACGATATTTGTATTTCGTCCTATTTGTTACACTTACATGGTAACTCATTTTGTACAAGTGAAGCAAGAACCCTACCTTAAACTTTTGAATTCTATCTGGAAAGAAACCATCCTCCACAGAAAACTAAGGGTGTGAAGCCCTTTATTTGTGTAAGTGAACTTGGTTTTGACCATTTTTAGTTTTTTCCCCTCTAACTCTGTATAGTCAGAGCCAGATTGAGATGTGCTGAAAGCAAAGCTTTAAAAAAATTGAAAAGTGAATTTTTCATCTACTAGTGCATGGATTAACCAAACTTTAAGTCCAGTGGGCTAAATGACATATGACTTATACACATGATGCTAGGTAGTTGCAAAAAAAATGCAATTATCACAGGAACAGAGGACAATTTAGTCTGTGAACACAGGGCGATACAGAGACCCGTAGAGGTCTCCAGACCTAGACTCTGCCCTGAGCAGGCTCAGACGTGAGGTCAGGTGAGACTGCTCAGTTTTACACAGTCAAAGTGTGAAAGTTCACGCAACTGGACCAATCTCCCTGGGCTCTGGCTTCATCACTGGACTGACTGCACCGGGGGAAAGCTTCTTTTTATCTCCAACCTGAGAATCCCATGGCTGAATTTGTGCAACTGCATTTTGCCCTCCCATCACACATTGCTGTGAAGAGCTTGGCTTTGTCTACCCCATCCCCCCTGTCCTTCCTGTCAGTACCAGGGATGCCCCCAAAGACATTCCTTCACCTGGCTGAACCACCCCTGGTTCCCTGGCTTTAACCCAACCTTCTCAGTGGCCTCCCCTGAAACCGGCTCAGATTGTTAATGTTTAAAAGTATTGTGTATGCTGTTATTTACTATAAACTCTATATGTCAACAAATTGTTCAGGCTTACTTCAGCGAAACAATCTATTTGTTAAGTCAAATTGTCTTTCGGGACATGAAGAAAACTCAAACAAACATTTAGGTTTTAAGCCCATTGGGCACAGGACTATAGTTAAGAAAGTGCCCTGGAGCAGGTAACATGCTACCCAAGGTAAGCAAAAACCACTCTGCAAATGTTTGCTTTCACCGTGCTGTAGGTGGCTCATTGTGCTCTGCATGTTATTGTTTAAAATTGTGTTAAGGTCTAAAGTAAATATGTGCAAGATGTAGAAGGAGGGCCCAAGATATTAAATGCTAGACATCATGAGAGTTCTTTCTACTCAGGGCTATAAGAAAAATGATTTCAAATAACAAAATTATTTGGAATGAAATGGAATATTTAGTTTGATCTCAAACTAAATAAGTCTCTTTTGGCATTCAAAAATGATTCTTTAAAAATTAAAAATTAAATTAAAAAGAAGTTTGGATGAAGCATCAAGAGTTTTCACTTCATTACAAACATTTTGTGATGAAAGTTATTTATCTGAATAAATGCATGCAACACTAATGTGCATGTCATAGAGTTAACATTTTATAAATGCAAACTATTTTATGTGATTTTTCTGTTATTAAAATGCCATTCAATTGTAAGGTTCCTTATATTTCAAAACAATCACAGTTAAGATTTCATTTGAATGCAGTATCACTAAAAGATTTAATAGAAGGTCAAGCTTTTTCAGACAGCAATTTAAAGATTTGTTCTCTTCCTCAGAAAAACAATTCAGGATTCTTGAATAGGAAAACAATTCAGTATATCCTTAAGTTTTACAGTATTCCCAGTCACTTCAAGATGAAGTTATTTTGTCCCTCAAGAATATAGAGGGACTTAAATGACTTATAATCTAAACAGAGCCACTTAAACATTTTCTATCAGATGCTAAAACCCACAAGATATTTTTATTTGCAAAATATTGTCTCAATACTATGGACAGACGCTGGTAAAAAAGAGATCATAAGTCTCCAAATAGCTTCTTCTTGCATAAGAGTATTAAATTACAGTGTAGCACTTTGAAGACCCTAGGTTTAGTGTAAGTAAACAAACCTGCACCAGTATTATTAATTTATGACTCTTTCAGTCAGAAAAAGACTCAGTGAGGCACACTGTTAGGCATTATAAACACAGTGTCTAACAACCTAGATATTTTAAGAAATATCTAATATCATATCTGTTAACTAAATTCATATCTATTGAGACATTATATTTTATATATCAGATTTTATTTTAAGTTCTATTAAAACTATCTATACTCATGGTTTCAAGGACCATAGGCAAATTAGCTTTTGTTACAATTTTCTCATTTTTCTTCCTACTAAATGAAGTTCAAAGTAGCTGTCCCCCTTGTTTCTTCTCCTCTTGATCTTTGAGGAATAATTTATATGTGGTTGATAACATTATGCTAAATTATATACATACTTGTACAAAGTCTCTTGAATTACGTGTTGTATGTTTGTGATTTTAATAAGTCATTTATATTCTATCCATTCCTCCACAAACTTCCTTGCTGTTTTATTTTTAAAGAGGTGGAGGAGGTGAAAATAATCTTTTCATTTTGAGGAAAAAAATACCAGCTTTTATCAAGAAAAAAAAAAACAAAAAACAACCCTGTTTGGAAGAACAAGCGAATAAGCATGTGTAATGCAGAGAAGCAACATAAGACATGATCATTATTTTGATTTCCTTTGACAGAAAAGTTGACTTCTTTTTACTTTCCAGTCTGTATCAGGTGTTTTGAGTGTATGTGTCATCCTCAAACAGATAATGCTTCTGCAGTGAGATTCTCAAATCAGAAAGAAACTTGTAGGCACACATGTATACTTCTGTATCTTCAGTCTAATTACTATGGAGACTAAATTGTCTTGTTAATAGAAAGACTGCAAAGATAAGAATTACAGTAATTGTTGAAGCAAACCATTGATTGTTCCTGGCTTACAGGGTAGAAACTTGTTCAAATGTGGGAAGCACTTTAATAGAAGAAACAGAACAGAGAGGAGAGGAATAGATGCTAATATAGTGAATGACTTTAGGAGAAGAAGCTGAAACTAAGATAAAGAAGATTAAGTATTATAAGACCTTGAAGACAAAATTGAAGTTCTGAAATTAATACACATGTGCATATGTACTCAAATGATGAAATCCATCTCCTTACCTAAACAGAAGCATTGCCAGGACAAAAATGAAAAGAATAATAGCAAGGCTAAAAAAAAATTAAAAAAAAAATCAGACAGGTTTCAGCTACTCAAGAAATAATTTCAAACATCTTGGTGCAAAATAGTTAACATGCAAACACACATATTAATCTGTGTATCTCTTTTTGTGGGTCCAACTCCCAGTGAAAAATACTTGCAAAGGAAATATGTGACATATCCTCTCAGACTTTTACTCAACCTGACATTGTTCAATGCATTCCACCACTTTATCTTCATCCTTCCAAAACTTTTTGAGCCCAATCCCTCCCATCTTGGGAAGGGGGCACATTTATATCTTTCAGGAGCACATATTTTTTTGTGGCAGTCTATCCATGGCAATCCTGTTGACTATGTCAATTTTCTGGCACATGAAGGGGGAGATTTTTGCTAGCCCGTTGTGTTTCATTAGTCTGTCAGTGCCCCAGGTTAGCCAAGGCCCTTGTGCCTGACCAGTCTATCAGTTATGGTCCTGTTATGAGGACCCTATATGGATCAGAGGGCAGTTCAACTAACACTTTCAGGGTCATTTGCAAACAGAAAGACCTCCTCCCAGTTCTCCACACAGTTAATTGGCCTGTTGGTGCCCCAGGAAAGATGCAGGGACAGATGCCAACAGAACAAGAGAAACCCCTTCTGGAGTCACCACAGCCTTTACCTGTTGCCAGCAACTGCCAGTGCCCTTGAAGGACTCACACTTAACAGTTTATAGAATAACTCTTTATTAATATAATAGAAAATTGTGACAGGTTAAGATTTGAAGATTGCCAGTGATAGTATCTTGCTGCAAAAACATAGACAAGGCGGTATGTGAACAAGTTCTTATCCCTAACAAAAGCTAGTTTGAGATAATTATTCACTGTGCACAGAGTATGGTTCTTATTCAATAGGTGTCCTTATGGGTAGCAGACGGGTTCAGCCCACCAACTGATGCCAGAAGTTACAACAAATCTTCTCTATCTTCTCCCCATTTATAACTTTTATAGTAATTTTTACATTTAGGTGAAGCTTGGAGGACTCTAAGTGATACATCATGGTCAGTGGGGGGGTGGTTGTACCTTGGAGGTGGGTAACATCAGTATCACATTTGAGGTAACCTTTGGGGATGATCTGTGATCTCACCACAGCTGCTGTTTCAACGGCAAGAAATTCTTTTCCTCCCTTGGCTGACAGTTGCTATGTGGCTTGTCAGCAGTAAGGTACCACCAAGTTCCTCCTCTTGCAAGGATTTCAACAGAGCCTGGTTGTGATGTCTCTGCTCTCTTCCACCCTTTGTTTAGGCCCCCTTAGCATGTGTTGTATGTGGGAAGTTGAACATGCTGATCTGACCATATTCCATACAGGGAGCAGCAACGTCATTTACTCCCTTTAATTTTCTGTACTATTATAACTGTATCTGTAACTTTCCATCCTCCATTTTCATCCCCTCTTAGCATGTATGATGACTGCAATTTTTGTAACTTTCCAGTTTTATTTAATTTTACCCAGGGTCTTTTCACCACAGGTGGTCACATCAATAATTTGCATCCATTTGCATTCCAGTAGGCAACTTTTTTTCCATTACTGTTCTTTTCTCCAGAAAGAAGTAAATAAGAAAAACAACAACAACAAAAAAACCCAAACCAAAGCAAACTCCTTGCTTTTTTATATGATCCTGTACAAAAACATGGGAAAAAATGGTCATTGGAATGATGCTATTCTTACCTGCTTATGAATTCATTGTAAGGGATCTATACTGTAAGATCTGAATATGAAATGATATTTTTTGAGAAATTTTATAAATATATAAAAGCTTGTAGACTAGAGTTATATGGGAAAGGTTCTTTGTTTATTACACATGGACTTAACTATATTTAACATCCAGTAGGTAGTAGCTGAAAGCTGTCTTTAAAACAAATAAACAAACAAACAGGCAAACAAAACACCACAATCGGTTTCTCTAAAATGTGTTCATGAAGCTTTACCCAGAAGCAGTTTAAAGTACAATGCATTTATTGCAATCATTACCAGTCTGCACTGATGGGGAGAGCAAGAACCCTGCGGTCTTGCAGGAATCTAATGTTTACAGTGTATATCTGTGCAGTAGTACTGCCAAATCATTAAGCCACCTTCAAACAGAAGTCCTAGGTGAGACAGGTGTTAGCACAGTGGGCACCGAGGAGGATAGGGGAGTGCTGGATGCTATAAAAGACAAATACTTTACAACTCAAATTATAAGCGGACTACTACAGATTTCGCTGCAGCTGAGCAAGGCTGATGCCAGCCATTGATTTAATGTTTGCACACACCAACTCTCACTAATTCAAAGAAGCAAGGTCATTTTAATTCACTTTTTCTGTTTTTTTCTCTTAAAGCAGCAAGTGCTTCCTAGAAGTCTGCAAAAATGTTAAGAATTGTGGTTACATTTTAGTTTATTTGCCACAACTGGAGGAAGATTTCCTAATAGGACAGATGTTACACACAAGTTGTTTGACTTATGAAGCCTTTGACATAATCACAAAATTGATAAACTGAGGATTTGTACATAAAACATTATGAAAATACATTAGTTCATTCATTTGATTTTCAAAAAAGAAGATAGTAATAATACTAGTAGGTGTCAGGTTTCACTGCATCACTGTGCCACTGTGTTTTGCTGTCTGAAGTATTTATATTCTTATTAAAGCTCCCACCGTCCCCTATGTATATAAGGTAGTAACCCATTGATATATGGAATATATATATATATACATATATATATATATATATATATATATATATATATATATACCTAAAGAATAACCTGGGAATGGTGTAAGACTAAATAGAGAGAAAGTTTCTAAACAATTTAAATGTGTCTGAAAGCAAAATTTTTATTTTCTTATTTTATGGTGTGAAATCATTAACAAGGGGTGAAACAGCACACCATAAGTTTGGATTTTTAAAATGGGATGCTGCACTAAAAGACAGCATTATAGGGATTCATCATGCACTGGAGGATGATGAAGTGTATGACATAAAAGCCGTTTTTAATCTCAAAAATAACTATTATATATCTGAGATATATTCTGATCTTCTTCAGATGTGTTTAATTGCATTGTGTTTTGCCAAAGCAAGGTCTATATGCACTTGAGGATCAGAGAAGTCTAAACACGAAGTTATTTTTTGAATCCACACAGAATTTTAACACTGAATTACCCAAAGACTAAAACATGGTAGACTTCTTTACCTTTTGGCTCCTTATCTAGGATTTTGCCTTTAGAAAACAAACAAAAATTGAGAAGTAAGGATATTAAATGGGAGCAAAGATATTCGGAGTGAATTAGTACAGTATTTCCTGGGCCAAATGCTGCTCTTCTTTACAGAAATTTACTATCCAGGAATCAACAGATAAACAGAAATCCAATTCATTGCATAGTTGTAAATGGTTAGCAGGAACTGGAAAAAAAAAGGAATGTAAGGCTACCTTCATTGAAGTGCGCAGATAACAATCACATGTCATGATTTGAATTCAGTGTCAGAAATGCAGTCAGCGTTCTCTTCCTCCAGTCTTGGGAACACAATGGCTCATGTTGTTTATGAATCAGTGCAATGCCTGTAATTTTTTCTTTTTCTTTTTTGTATGTGGATTTAGCAGAGTTAGGACCTATCCCAGAGAATTTTCATCTTGTAGAGGAGAGCAGATCCCCTAGGAGTAGTAGGTAGGCATGCATTTCATGAAATGTTAGGGGAGAGAAGAAAGACATATCTCATGAAAACATGATGACAGCCTATGCCTTCATAACAATACAGAGAAAAGTGTCACAGGGACACATCAGATTAATTCAGAAACTTCCATATTTTGGCTGTCAACAGAATGCTGGGATAAGGGTGTTTTAGCTACATATTTGTTTTATCTTAATATGTTAACCATGCCCCTGTAGAAAGGGATCTGAACAATTTTTGTAGGGTATTTTTTAATTATTGAAGCTGGAAAATATAGGTTTTATATTTTGAGCATGGCAGACTGTAATACACAGACTGCTTCTGATATATTAAGGAAGACAAGAAACAGTTACCTGGCAGTACCAGGCAAAACTAATGTTGCATGTGGAGAAATTTTTAAGTTGTAAAGAGGGCTCTCAGAAACAGAGTCCACAAAGGCATTTGAGAAAAGAGTCTGATAAGATAATATGATTAAAAGACTCTCTCAGACAATGTAGTTCCTAATAATTTCTAGTTGCTGATCACACTAGTTAAGATTATTAAGATAGAGATAAACTTAACTCTTCCCAAGGGAGGAGGCATATGGAAACTTCCTCCCCAAAACCCAACTCAGCTCTCCAAACTAATTTGTGAAACTTGAAGTTTGGATATGATAGACTCACATAGACTTAAAGATTGTTACAAGGGGGATTCTTCATCAGAATTTTGGTGGAAGCACCTGTAGATTTCAGCAATCTCACTGTGATAGGAAAATCAACAATAATTTGACAAGAATTTCAGCAAATTTTAAACAAAACTGAACAGACCTCTATGAAATTATCTACAGTTAATACACACTGGCTATTAATCTAAAGCACATTTCTAGAAAAGGATTTTCACAGTATATCTTTTGCCTAGCACAAACTTTTTTCGTTCCTGTCTTGTACAGCAAATGACCTGTTTGTCTGTCTTATATTTCTGCAGTCTGATACAACTAGGCTTCAGTCTCAACAGGATGCCAGTATAGTGTAAATAATTGACCATAAGAATGATAGACAGTGAAAGCTAGAATATGTCAGTGAAAAGTGCCAGGTCAGTTTATCCTTTTTTTCTGGTGTGCTTTTGTTTATTTGGGTTTTTATTTTTGTTTGTTTGGGTGTTTTTGTTT
>NW_020955276.1:2490983-2551581 GCF_003031625.1 Empidonax traillii
TCTTTCTTTCTTTCTTTCTTTCTTTCTTTCTTTCTTTCTTTCTTTCTTTCTTTCTTTCTTTCTTTCTTTCTTTCTTTCTTTCTTTCTTTCTTTCTTTCTTTCTTTCTTTCTTTCTTTCTTTCTTTCTTTCTTTCTTTCTTTCTTTCTTTCTTTCTTTCTTTCTTTCTTTCTTTCTTTCTTTCTTTCTTTCTTTCTTTCTTTTCTCCCAGAAAAATTACTGGCGCTATCTATCTTCATGATTTCAAGATACATCTTTGAAAGTTTAATACAAATGAGATACAGATCAGGTACAATTAGGAAACACACTGTGCATCTATTCAGTGAACAACAGTCAGACTACAGATAATAAATCATATCTTCTTGAAAATTTAGAATGGAATAGAATAGATTAGACTATTTTACAGGGTTGTTTCCCACCTTATATGTATGGAGTTGACTATGCCTGGGTGTGTATATCTATTCACCTTCATTCTTATTTTAATTTATTCAGTATTTTCCAACCTACTCCTTTTCCACAATCCTTTCAAATTTCAGCATACTTCAAACACTTTCCTGTGTAGTGTTACCTACACATTTAGGGAATTTATTCATTATTATTCAGCTTGTTTATGAAAATATCCAGTATTACTAGACACATGGAAGATCAGGTTTGTTTTTTTTTTTTTTTTTTGACATCAAACCATCTAGTATGATTCTCCTGTTTTATCTTTTTCAATACATTTTACAGTTGTTACATGAAAGCCACATTTTTTTCTTTTTAAGAGACAATGTCAGAATGAGTAGCAAACAAAATAGACACTAAGCTGAGTGGTGCAGCTGACACACGTCAGGGATGGGATGCCATCCAGAGGGACCTGGACAAGATCAAGAAATGGGACCATGGGATTCTTATGAGGTTTAACAAAACCAGATGGATGGAGATTATTTAGAAGAGAGTGCAGTGACTGGATTGGGGGGTGGCTTTAAACTGAAAGAGAAAAGGTTTAAGTTAGACATTAGGAAAAAATTCTAGGGTAATAAGGCACTGAAACAGATTGCTGAGAGCAGTTGTGGATGCCTTATTCCTGGAAGTGTTGGATGGGACATTGGGCAACCTGGTCCAGTGGAAGGTGTCTCTTTCCACAGCAGGGCATTGGAACTAAATTGTCTTTAAGGTCCTTTCCAACCTGAACCATTCTATGATTCTATGGCGTGTGACACCCACTGCTTGTATTTAGTCTAGAAAGGCTGATAGTTTGTTAATTCAGTTTTATTCCACCATGCTTTTACTCTCAGTTTTTACTACACATTACATATTATCTTCTCATCGTTTACAAATAGCTCAAAATTTTGTCCCAACTAGAAACAAAAATTAGGCAGACCAGGGTGTAACACTAGTGCTTTTCTTTGTGAGAAAAAATAGAAAAGTAGTTTTTGAAAAAATTAAACAATGCTGAGCCCAGTATTGAACCTTTTGGGACACCTCTAGTGACAGGCCTCCGATTAGACCCTGTACCACTGATTACAACTGTCTAGAACGTACCATTCAGCTAGTTCTCAAAACACCTCATTGTCTCCACATCTAGTCCGTACTTCCTGGGTTTGCCTGTGAGGATTTCTTGTAGGAATCATGGGACTGTAGGTTGGGAAAGACTTTCAAGATCATGAAGTCCCACCTTTGACAGAATACCATCATGTAAACTTAAGCACAGCACTAAGAAGCATGTCTAGTCATTTCTTGAATGTTTCCAGGCATGGTGACTCCACCACCTCCTGGGCAGTCTGTTCCAAAGCTTAATCACCCTTTCAGGGGAGAAATGCTTCCTGATGTTCAACCTGAAACTCCCCTGGTGCAGCTTGAAGCCATTTTCTCTTGTCCTGTCTCTAGTTACCTGGAAGAGAAGCTGAACCCCACCTG
This sequence comes from Empidonax traillii, assembly GCF_003031625.1. NCBI lineage: Eukaryota > Metazoa > Chordata > Aves > Passeriformes > Tyrannidae > Empidonax > Empidonax traillii. Next base: position 2,492,881 of record NW_020955276.1, read on the forward strand.
GCTGCAACCTCCTTTGAGGTAGTTGTAGAGAGCCAGGAAGTCTCCCTTGAGCCTCTTTTTCTCCAGGCTAAACAACCACAGCTCCTTTAGCCACTCCTCGTAGGACTTCACCAAGCTTCATTGCCCTTCTCTGGATTCATTCCAGCACTTTAGTGTCTTTTCTTTAACAAGTGGCCAACAACTGAATACAGGATTGTAGGTGTGACCTCACCAGTGTTGAGTACAGAGGACTAATCTTGCTGGCCGCATTACTGCTGATACAGGCCAAGATACCAATGGCCTTCTCGGCCACCTGGGCACATGGCTGGCATTTCACCTACTTAAACTTTATATTGTTGACCATCAATCCAGCCTGTCCAGATCCCTTGGTAAAACCTTAAAAACACTCCTGCCCATTGAGTGTCATCTATGAACCTGATAAAGGTGCACTCAATCCCTTCATTCAGAGCATCGATAAAGATACTGAACCGGACTGGCCCCAGTACTGAGCCCTGGGGAACATGTCTGGTGATTGGCTGCCAGCTGGCTGTGACTCTATTCACCACCACTCTCTGGGCCTGACCACCCAGTCGAGTTTTAAATCAGAGAATAGTGAACCTGTCCAAGAAATGGGCTGCCAGTTTTTCTGGAAAATGCTGTGACAGATGGTTTCAAAGGCTTTGCTGAAGTTCAGGTAGGCTACATCCACTAAGCAGGTCACCTTGTCATTAAGGAAGATCAAGTGGATCAAACAAGGGGATGAGGTTGACCAAGCACAGAAAGATTGTGTTAAAAGCCTTGCTGAAATCGAGATAGTCAGTATCCACCACTCTTCTGGTCATTAACAGAAGGGCTGCATACGCACTAAAAAGTACACGTCCTACTACCATTCACTAGGAAGTGTGTGTTAGCAGTTGTAACTATTCTTATAAACTCTTCTTCTGCAGTAGTATTCTAAGGTTTTCTCTGTAAACATCACATCTTTCCATTTGGGAAAACAGTAATTCTTTGATTACGTGGTTATGATTTCATTTTGGCTAGGAATAAATTTTTGGCTTTGTGTAGAAACTATGTTTCTTGGGCCTACAAACTGAAAAGGTGAAGTCCAACAAGTGGAGAATACAGATAATAAGATGTATTTTTAAATTGTTGAGAAAGTACATAGTTGTATTGTTTGTGAGCAGATTTCTGCAAAAGCCTATTTTGAGTATTGAGCTAGAGTTATTAAAGATCAAGATTACTGGTAAAATGTATGTGTTCATATGGCACTTCTTTATTGATTCACATATTTAAAGCTTCACAGTTCTTCTGCTTCTATATGTGAATATATTTATAGAATAATTTCTTATTAGTAAGATTAATCACGGATATCACATTTTATATGTTGACATTTGGGATTTTATCCTTATTCTAGTATCCCAATGCTCCTGGTTGATGTAACTGTAGTGGAAGTATCACTATGCTGACAGAAGCATATCTTGGACAGCAGAAATGGATTAATATCACTCCATAAATACCTTATAGGTCATACGAGACATGAAGAATAGGTTAAGACAGGTTGTGATCTATTTAAGAAACCCAGTTTATACCTCAGATTTTAGAATTCTCTGGTTTAAGTGTTAATGTTAAATTTTACAAATAGTAATACTATATCAGTAGTAACCGGTAAAGAGGTAATCATCTTCTAAAGTAACTTTGTAGCAGCAACAGACAATAATGGAGAAAGTATTTCTTCATTAGTACAATGTCACTTAACATTTATAAGTGCTATTTCTTACTAGCTACTTAACATTAAGATTGGCAACATGACACTTACAGGATGGAGAGGATTACAGCAATGAGACCAAGCAATCTATTACTCTTTCATGTCAACAAAGCTCCTGTGAAATACAGAAGCTGATTCTCATTTCATGGACTTCCACTGAATCTGTCAGAAACTTGTGTAATTGTGAAAAGATCTATTAAAAAGACCACAAAACACTTGAGGTTAGAAGAGACCTCTTTTCATCAACTAGTCCAACACCCCTGCTAATGCAAGTTCACCTTGAGCAGGCTCCGCAGGATTGCTTCTAGGTGGATTATGAATATCTCCCACAGAAGGAGACTTCACAACATCTCTGGGCAGCCTGTTTAAGTGCTTCATCATCTTCAAAAACTGGAGTTTCTCCTCATATGCAGGTGGATAAACACACTTTCTGGGTTTCAGTTTGTGCCCATTGCCCATTGTACTGTCTCTGGGCACCACTGAAGAGAGTCTGGTCCCATCTTCTTGGCACCTGCCCTTAAGATATTTGTACACTTTGATAAAATCTCCTCTCACGTGTCTCTTCTCCAGGCCTAACAAGCCCAGCTCCCTCAGCCTTTCCTCATAAGGGGCATGATGCTCCAGTCCCCTAATCATCTTTGTAGTCCTCCACTGGATCTTCTCCAGTATGTCCTTGTCTTGAACTGGAGAGCCCAGAACCAGACATGGTACTCCAAGTGAGGCCTCACTGGGGCTGAATAGATGGGCAGGATCACCTCCCTTGATGGGCTGGCAGTGTTCTTCCTAATGCACCCCAGGATAGCATTGACCTTCTTGGCCACAGAGGCACTCTGCTGTCTCATGAACAGCTTGCTGTCCACCAGGACGTTCAGGTCCTTCTCCACAGAACTGCTTTACAGCAAGTAAGTCCCTAGCCTGTGCTGATGCCTGCCATTACTCTTCCCCAGGTGCAGGACCCTGCATTTGTTGAAGTTCATCAGGTTCCTCTCTTCCCAAATCTCCGACCAGTCCAGGTCTCATGGAATGGCAGCACAGCACTTGTGAGTATCAGCCATTCCTCCCAGTTTTGTATCATCTGCAAACTTGCAAGAGGGCACACACTGTCCCTTCCTCCAGGTCACTGATGAATAAGCTGAACAAGCCTGTACCCAGTAGTGACTCCTGAGGTACAAGGATGGCTATGGGCCTCCAGCTAGACCCTGCAGCAATCCTTTGAGTTTTGCCTTTCAACCAGTTCTCAATCCACCTCACTGTTCAATTATCTAACCCCCACCTGCTGAGCTTACCTATGAATATGTTATGGGAGAACAGGGTCAAAGGCCTTGTTGAAGTCAAGGTAGACAATGTCCGCTGCCCTTTCCTCCTCTACCCTGACAGTCATGCCATCACAGAAGGCCATCATAGAATCACAGAATCAGCTGGGTTGGAAAGGACCTCTGAGATCATCAAGTCCAACCCCTGATCCACTACCACCACAGTTACTAGACTATGGCACTAAGTGCCACATCCAGCCTTGTCTTACAAACCTGCAGGGTTGGAGAATATAACACTTCCCTGGGCAGCCCATTCCAATGCCTGATTACCCTCTCTGTAAAAAATTTCTTCCTGATATCCAACCTAAACTTCCCCTGGCAGAGCTTAAGACTGTGCCCTCTTGTCAGGTTGATCAAGCATGATTTCAGTCTTTTGTTCCACTGTAAGGCAAAGATGTTCTTGCAGAGTGTGCACTAGTGACTTCAACAGTGTAATTAAAGACTGTCCTCCTCATTGCCTTTGCTTTTTTGCTACACTTAATAATTTTAAAGGCAGATATTTTTCATGGTTTTATTTAACTGCTGTAGAATATTTTTGTGCTCAAACAAATAAATAGTAGCATAATTATCCAGAGCCTTGTAATAAAATCAAGAAGAACTTTAGGAAAAATGAGAAAAGGATAAATAGAATAATGTTATCATTTAACTAGCAGAGCCCAAACCACACAAATGAGAACAGTTGCTATTCTGAAATATTCTTTAAATATATTTGTTATCCTACATGTTTGTGAATCATTCAGTCAGTTCCTTTGAAAAAATAATATAGGACTTGCAGAGTCTACTTGTTTTAATTTGGTATGATTAGGATTATGGAAGACAAATACTGATGATGCTTCCTTAAATGGTCTTATTAGCTTTAAGGAGAATATCACACGCTAAGGAAAAAAAAGAAAAAAAGAATATTTATATCTGCAGATTAAAACAATTTTCTTTTCTTTTTTTTAAATATAAGAGTAGACCTTTTGTATTGTTTTATTTTCTTTTAAGGGAAGGTATGAAGACATTCAAGAAATAACTGGACATGGTGTTTAGTGCTATTGTCTAGTTGACAAGGAGACAATTGGTCGAAGGTTGGACTTGATTTTGGAGGCATTTTGTTGCCTAAATGATTCTGTGATTCTGTGAAGTGGTACAAAATGTATCACTTTGAGTCATTTGCAAAAAAATACTTATAGAACCTTCTCAGATTTTTGTTTTCAGAGATTTTCAGGCTACTTTGAGGAGTATCTTTAACTAAATTCAAGACAAGCTATTCACAGCTACAGCATCTGCTTGTCCATAATGTAGAATGGAAAGCACCTCTTGTGCTCAGAGGCGGTTTCTTTAATACAATGTATTTAATACTGGATATCTTGAAAATGTCTTTCTTGTGGGTGTAAATACAACATTTAACATTTTTTGTTAAAATAGATTTTGTTAAATCTTATTTTCCTACGGCCAAAATACAGACAAAATATCCCACTGCTACAAAGATATGGTAGAATTGAAAGTTTTCCTTCCTGCCAGTGGTGGTCTGTGCACATTAGGTTCTATCAGCAATATAGAGATAAGCCGTAAAGGAAAGATTTTCAGAAGAAGGAAAAAGGTGGCTTGGTCCGTTTCAATTTCATGAGTGTAATCTATTTTTTTCTCTTGTCCAGTTTAAGTCCTTGCTTTCTGAAAATCAGAAAATATTGTATTCTCTCTATACTGAAAGTATTTATTTGTCTCTTTTTGTTGTTATTTTGTGAAGTGGCATTAAATACTTCTACACTGTCTACATGCTTAGAAGCATCTCCCTTTGAAGTAACTCTTTTGCTGAGTGATAATAGGGCAGTAAAACATACCTATGTGACTATACAGGTCATCACATGTGCATATATCTTGTTGCAGGTTCAGTGATCTGCACTGAAGAATAGTTTGTGAAACGCTTGAGTTTACATCACCAATCAATATAGACCTTTTCCACTGCTTCCCAGTTCCATGTTTTTGAGAACGCTTTGATATCTCATACACTTGAATGTAGTCACACAGATAACCTAAGTCAGCATGAGAATCTAGTTTTCCCAGTTTCATATTTTCACAAAGTTAAAGTACTGGATATCATGCACTGACTTCAGGAGCATAGTGAGATCATCTATTACAATTTTTAAGGCTATAAAGGAACAAAAAATCAATTAAATTACCATACATTGCCAGTTTCACATGTATCTGTCACCTAAAGAAATGAAATTTGCAAGGAATCCCATCGAGAAATAATTAAAATGAGCAGCTTCTATAGAATATCAACATCTCAAATCTGTTGTCTGTTTCCTCTGGGAATCAGAAGTTGACCATTTCTTTACTTTCATCAGAAAAATGTGCTTGTACATTTTCTACCACTTAAGGCTTATTATACTAGGAACTGCAGTGATATGACAGCACCAGTCCCTCTGGCACTATCTTTCATAACTATTTTATATCTATGGTGCTGCAATTTCCATTGGCCTGGAATTTTCTTTTCCTTTCTCCTTGATTCTTGGCTGCATACATTATGCCCTGATTTAATTGGCAATACAAAACCAAAACATACACTCACAGACATGAAAATGGGCTACTTTTTAGTACACTAAATCTTTTTACCCTGTCAGTGCCTTGAAAGAACTAGAAAGTATGTTCTTTCTGTACTAAAATCCTGCACATATATACCTTTAAATATTAAATACAGTGATTGGTGTAATTTATTTTTTTTTTAAAAGAATGTTTTGTCACTCGGTGAAAATATATATATTTACCCTTCAATAGGCATCACTTTATAGAAGCTTTATACATAACAATAATGTTTTGAAGTGGATTGGGCTATATATTCATACTGGCAGTTTACCTGTTGTTTTAGTGAACAGGAAAATTAAAGGCAATTAGCACTGAAATATAATTACCTTTCCTTGAGAATTATTGATCTGACAGTCCTATCTTTTAGCACCATGCATCATATTTAAAATTAAATGCTTTGTTCAGCACCTTAAATCAATCAATTAATGTAAATTATCTATAATACATTAGTAGTACCAGCTTTCCAAAGGAATATATTTACTTAGGTTATATTCCCAGAGGAAAAGAAGGGGTTTTTTTCTGTTTCTATGAAATAAAAAAGCCAGAATGGCAACATATAAGGAAAGTTTCAAATTAATAAAAACCTTCTAGAAAATAGTCATCCTCCAAATGAAAAGTTGGGAATTATTTATATAACTACCTGGGTCTATCCAAATCCTCTTGTTGATCTCTGTTGTGGCATCTGGTCTAACAGCCATTACTGTATTCAAAATTTTAAATGAAACTGTAGTAAAGGCAGGTCAGTTCCATTTCACAGAAAGAAAAACAAAACCGCAAACTTAACTAGACCTCCTAGTTTTTCAGATGGATTTTCTTTAAGTTTTATTTCTTCATGATGGAAAATCTTGACCTTACTGGAAAAAGGATGGAAGTAACTCAAGTAATAGATCTCCTGAACTAGCAAGTCACTATCATCCTGTTAATTAATTTTTCAGTTTATAGATTTTTTTATTGCTTTGATACATATTATTATTTTCATACGATTATTATAAATGTAATATTGATGTTTTTACTTTTTTTCTCAGCATCTAACTTTCTTTACAATATTGATCTCTTGCAGCAGTTGTACTTTATTCACATCAAGAAGGGCTGTTCATGTCTTACAGAAAAGTCCTCTAAATTTAAACTCACTATATTCAGATTACAAGTAATCAGTGAGTAAACTTTGATCAAAAATGAGCAATTGCAAGCAACCTGTCTCATAAACATGCTCTGTTGTTACTTCAGTTAAATGTGTCTACAATTTATGCCCAATATTAACTGCATAAACCCCAGCTATCTGAAATCAGATGATTTATAGAGTATTATTAATGATGAACCTAACTCTAACAAGCAGAGCAGGCAAGATACTAATGGGAGGCTTCAGATTTTAACAAGTACTCAGAGCACCTGGCTATGAGCACAGAGGTTTAGAGTTCCATCTGTGCTCTGGAATCCTACTGCAAGTTACTTATCCACATAGAAATATGTATGCATCATCTTTATTTAACCTGGAAAGTCAAAACCAGCTAGATGTGATATTAGTCACATCATGATTTTAAGAGCTGCTTGCTATAGAGACAGATGTGTCTTCAGTGGGCTGGTTCGAGTTTTCCATGACATGACCATGCCTTCTTATTCCTTGGATGAAAATCACAGATACGTTCCCAGGTTTTTACTTCCACCCTAAGATCTCATACATTTAATAAACAGAACTAAATGGCTATAATTGTCTCCCTATTGCTGGTAAACACCTTTATTTCAGGGGAGGTGAGGTTATATTTTGTACCAAAAGAGGAACCAAAATGATATTGATATACAATTGAACATAATTTAGTTCCTAAAATCAAAATTCTCAAATAAATGGCTACTACACAGCAGTGGTCTGTTAAAAAGCATTTAAAAAGAAAAAGCTCTGCAATAGCTGGAGACATTTTTAAATAATATTGAAATTGGAAAAAAAAAAAGCAAAAATAAAATTTATTTTGTCAGCATGCTTAGGGAGTTTGTATGGAAACTTAAGACTATTTTTTGCAAATACAATTAATGACAGATAAGAGTACAACTTTGAATTTAAAACCCTTGCTTTATATGACACTCATATGCACAGTTTTGTTCCCTGAAAAATTATGGAAGCATTCATGCTTCAGTTTCAGATGCATTTCTTTCCTTTTAGTGATGATGTTGGGAAAAAATAGAAGGGAGAAAAAAAATCTCAGTAAAATGTTCTATTAAAAAAGGTAAGTGAAATAAGTTTGTCAAAAAAGAACAAAAAATGGTCCCAGTTTCTGAGAAAGCCCATACATGTGTCTTTTATGCATAATATTTCCTACTTTTGTTATAAGAGTTGCACAGCCTTTCCATGCTAACCAAGAGTGGAATATTGATCTAAATAATAATATAGTCTGTCATCAATGAGGAGGATTATAATATGGAACCTATATTCCTGTAAGCACCTGGGTTTTATTTTTGTTTTTTGAGTTTTTTATATGCTATTATAAAATGTAGAATCAAGTATTATTGTCTGTAACCCTTGCACTCTGCATGCTTCCTATTAAATAAGAAGAGGATTCTCTAAAAATAAACATTACAGAATACAACCTATATATGCCATCAAGAAACTGTGACCTAGAGATCTTCAAATCTCTCTGTGATCAAACTCGTTATACCAGACATCAAAGTTTCTTATTAACATTTTTGTGTAGAAAAAGAAAGTTATCAGTTAATTCTCCTTTAAATACCCTAGTATTCTTATGTTAACTGTTTTGTAAATGAAAGCATTTTAAAAACAATTTCCATAATGGATTTATTTGTCAAGCATTTTTGTCGACATTGGTTGACTCATGATCCATGTGATGCACAGGCCCCATAAATAATACAAGTTATGCCCCAGCTCACTATAATTGCATTGAAAATTGACAATAGACTCTGCTGTGCTGTCTATGCTATTGCTTTCATAATAGAGTAACTCACAACAATTTTATTCTAGGCAGAGACCTAATAGGAAAAAAAAAAAAAAAAAGAAGAGAAGGAAGCATGTGGAAACAGACACTCAAACAGGGACTGAGTAATTCACCAGAGGCTGTAGAAGGAAATGGGACAGAATGATGAGCAGAATGAAGGTCTGCTGACTCCCATTACTTCCCACCAGCCACTACAACATGATAACTCACACTTTTGTGAGTGAAATACTGGGATAACTCACACTTTTGTAGTGACATACTGGGATACTATTCCTTCACCACCTATTAATTGATTTAAAATTGTTTTTTTGTAGTGCACTGAAACCAGGAGATAAATACTTAGTAAAAAGGATTCTTAAAATATACTGAAATGACTTTCAGGTGTTGTAAAGCTTGCTTATCTTTTTACTTTCCCAAAGGTGTTATGGTCTGTACTTGCACATACTATACTTTCCTGTTATGGTCTATACTTGTACATCAGCTCTTAGAAGTATTACAAGGAAATACTTAATGCAATAGAAGAATATATATCAAAGTTTTGTTTACTTAAGGAAAGGTGAGTAATCATTAATTTTGTTAATATGAGGAAAGAGGCACAGAAAAAATTAAGTCGAGAAGAGGAAAAAAGGCAAGTAAAGATAGGTACACAAGAAAGAAACAGGGACCTTAACCAAAACAAATGAAAAAGGAAAAAAAAGCAAAACAACTTAAAGAAAACCTGATCAAGAAAGATGTGTGAGGAACAATAAATAGGATGAACATAAAAAAAAAATAAAAGTGACATGAAAAATAACTTGAGAACAAAGTTAATCTGTGTGCGATTATAAAATTTTCAACTTCCTGCTGCTAAATGACATGGTAGAAATTTACTTTACACTCCATCTTTATGACATTACTTAATAATCCTTGCCCAATGCAAATGGTGTTTACATATAGACCAAGTATGAGACATTTCTCAGTCCCATACTACAAACACTTTTTATACAGCAGCTTTCCTAGAAACTATTATCAAAGTAATACGTGCTTCTCTGTGATCTAGTTAGAAAAGTTGATTATTGATAAAAATATCATCAAAATCTGCACTGTAAACAAGGACAACTGAGTAAAGAGAAATAAATTTTCATTTAAAGGTGGCCTTAAGTTTAGGAGGAAAGGAGAACATACATTTTATAACATAATTCTACAGCAAACCAGCTTCATGAGTTAAAAAAATAGAAAAGTCGTAAATCCTTCCCTTGAGAAGTCACACAATACTGCTGTGACTATTGAAGACAGTGCTATTTTATTCCTTTGTTTTCTTTCTACAAGTATATGTCTATGCTGTCTCTCTCATTGTAGAGTTAGACACAAAATAGCAGGAGGGAAAATTTCCTTGAGGGCAAAGTCCAAAAAAAACCCACTGTAGACCTTGTGAAGGTCTACAGGTCACAGGGTCTCACACCTTGTGAACTTTGTGCCACTTAGCAGTACTATGGATCATTTCCCTTCACCTTTTGCTTGGTGAGATGTCTGGCTTTATTAGATACAGATATTAGGTGTGTCATTCTTAAACCAGTGGAGATCTAAGAAGTCTTTGAAATTTCCTTGACAACAGCTGCAGTACCCAGAACACAGATTCACAACAAATTCCTTTTCTTCATTTTCATGAAGTTTTGTGAACAATGGGTTTAAAAAGAAAACCCAAATAATTAGGTAAAGGAAAAAAAAAAAAAAGGAAAAAATAGAAACAAATACAAAAAAGAGGTTGCACCTGGTACTTTTAAGAACTTCTCAGCCTGAATCCAGCTGAACAAAGTGATGTTGTCTGTCATTCTTGTCTTCCAGCTCTAAACCATTTTAAACATATTTGGAATCATAAGCATAAGACAGAACATCTGTCCAAGCTGCCCTCAAAGACCTACCTGATTCTTAGCAATTCCTCCACTGCTAAATCATTTTTCATCTTGACTCTGCTTTCTGGGAAGGCAGTCCTGGAACAGGATCTAACAAGCTCTTCCTTGTCACCTCTGAGCCCCAGCTCATTGATTAGAATGGTCTATAGCCTCCTCCTTTCTGCCATCCTCCTTCCCACACAGTCTTTAAAATTACCCCAGGAAAAATCTAAAGGAAGGTGAGTGGGTGCAATGCTGTTCTGACTGAGACTTGAATCCTAAACCCTAAAAAGGGCTTAGCAGGTTTAAATTTTCATTGCAACTTTGATGATTCTGCGCTAAAATAAAAGAATTCCTGCAAGAACGTCTAGAACTGGATGTCAAAACTGCTGCTATTCCCTTATATACTGCATTATTGCTAACCCGCTTGCTCCAGAGGGACAGAGAGACACCTCAGCAATTTTCCTATTTGGAACTTCCCATTTCTGCCATGAGTTTGTCTTCAAAGGAGAGAGCATGTGCAGATAAAAAGGGTCACAGTGAAAACACTGCCGATGCTGCAAGCAGGGGCTAAAGGATATATATAAAAAATATATTAAAATTTAAATTTGAAATTTTGAAAGCTACCTCATACACAGTAAGAACTGTAAAATAGGAACTTAAAGATTTCAAAACATAGATTTAAAGCTGCACATCCAGTTTTTTTAAATACATACTTATTTTGCACATTTGTCCATTTACAAATACATAATCCTTTATATCATTTCAATTAGCTCTAGCATGTTAAATACTGAAGGTCAAGTAAGAGTGAGTCACACAAAATATCTTTTAATCTTCATAAAGAATACAGAGACAAAAATAATTTCTACTTAGATATGCCTTTTTTCTCTATCTTTATTAAACAGCACTCTAGTCTCCTGTTTGAAAGATTTTGAAAATATACCAAGTCAAAATACAAGAACAACAGAATAAAATATTGACTGTCAAAATGCAAACATTTAAATAGATTTAGTTTTATAACAGTTTCCATGTTATGAGAATCAGAGAGCGGCTGAGAGCTTGCATGGGCAGAAGATGGTACAACCTCACAAAATTTGTCTCCAACAGTAAGAAGGCCATGGAATAAGTACCAAAATTGCCATATTAAATGATTTCACAGAAAAGAAGACAGGTATTTTGGTCAGGTCCCAAATAACCACTACTTCTCCCTGACGACAGGTGCAGGCAATAGAAACAAAGCCTTATGTCTGCATTACACTCTTATCTGTAATTTAGTTGCAGAATTTTGGGACATCAAAAGTCCTCCCCACCTTTCTAGTGACATCAAATGAGAGTGTGAGACAGTAAGTAGCTTGAAACTAAATATCTCCATATGAAGATAACAGTTGAAGACATATGCCGAGAGTAAAATATGTTTCCTTATTGTGAGGTTTCATTCTGCCCTGAATCCAAGATTTACTTTAATTCATGGGCAAAGTACTTACATTAAATAGATGTGTGATAAATATCTCAAGAACATACTATGTCAGCCTTCTAGGAGCCCAGGCACCACTATTTCCATGGATGTAATTCACTTCCAGGTGTCATGAGACAGATTTCCAGAAACCTATTTTGGTAGGAGGCTTCTGGATGAGAATTTGAGAACACAGCTGTTGTTGCTACCAGCCCAGCTGCCTGCTTTTGCATATACTCCCATGAACCACAGGAGGCTCACAAATATAGGTTTTGCAGCCAATGATCCACAAACAGATTGTTGGCGGTTTTGCAGCTACAAGGCAGAGGGATACAGCAAAGATTGCTGTAGGGATACAGCAAAGATTACCATTATTTAGGCATACACATGACTTTCAGATTGGTAAGAGAATCTGAGCAGAATTTACCTGCTTTTTCCTTTGTGCACAAACACTTATCCTTCCTAGGTTCACACAAAACATAAAATGGTCAGACAGACTCTGTTCTCTATAACCCCTAGCTTTGCTCTGAGTCTTTTCTAGAGTACTGTTGTTTAGACATGGACCACACTTTATACACTGACCACAAAGGAGAAGACTGGAAGACTAAAGTTGTGTTGCATAGATAATTAAGAGAGTAGCACCCTATGTTAAAGCCACTTGTAATCATACAAAACATTTTCTATTTGTACAGATGCTTGGTTCAGAACATGATTAAAAATCAATATACTAGATATTCTGATTAAGTAAACACCTTATAAAAGCATTTTTATGTTTGAAATCTACAGAGGCAAATCAGGGAAACCTATTGATGCACTTGATCTGCAGTTGTCTTAATTCCAAATGTAATTTAATTAATGACAGTAGTTCTCATAGAAAGAATTGATTTAAAGACATGAAAATGTAGATGTCAATCTTACTCTAACTTTTTCTTTTAGAGAACCTAAAGAGTGCTCTTATTTCCCTGATACATTCATAGTTTCAGTACTGACAGTTGAAGAATCTTGCATATTATGTTCTGTTACCAGAGAACAGCAGCAACAGGAGAGAAGTGTATGAGATCAAACTCACACTCTGATATTGGTTAGTGCCTTAGTTATCTATCAAGGATTAACCGTGCTGACTGATGGAAAATGAGATGAAACTGTTTGATAATAATAGTAATAGGCTTTACATTAGTAATAAGAGACGGATATGTAGTTTTTTGGTCAAAATATTAAGTTATATCTTTGCACAATATGACATGTTTCCCTAAGTTACCGATGAGGCATTTTAAAAGTATATATTTGAAATATACCTTGAAATAGTATGGTAATTTTACCATATGAATACTGGTGTTTATTGGGTAATTTTCTACTCTTTCTTATGTTTTTATTAGTATTAGACTACTAAAATATGCAGACTAATGAAATATGCATTTCATTTAGCTTATTTACTAATTATTTTATGTGCCTCAAGTTACGGTTTTATGTTTGTACTTCCATGCATAATGTATACAGTATGCTTGCTGTAAGACCCCAGGCTTGCCCAGGGAGCTCATCGAAGGGGTGTTACACCAAAAAGATGTAAAGCCTCAAAATCTGCCTGATGTATTTATTAAAAGGTCCTTAGGCTCTTCTATACCTTGAGGCTGTGCAAGGGAAAAACGTGATGACATTTTCAGGAGGTCAAAATAACACAGTTTTACTGGCAAATTTTGGAAAATAAGGGAACTTGACAAAAGTTTAAAGTAAACATTTAAGCAACATAAAGTGTTTCACAAAGCATTGACTCAGCAAATACCCACCCATCCAGGTTTAAGTTACACAAATATCAAGAAAAGGAAATCAGGAGAAAAAGAAGCAACAGGAGAGAGAGAGAGAGAGAGAGAAATATAGCTACTGCCTTAGATCCAGTGTAGAACCAGCTAACACAAATCCAAGGACAGTAGGACCACAACCACATGGAGACCTCAGTGTTGATTTTATTTGCCCTGTCCTGCTGTGGCCAACCCCACAGGTGGGGCTTCTACTCTCTCAACCATATGGGATCTGGGTTTGGGACTCCAGGGGCTGTGGTGTGGCGTTTCAGGTGAGCCAATGACTGACAGCTGCACTAAAGACTCTCAGGGAGGCAGGATATGGGGTCAGACCGCCATTCCACCTTGTAAGAACCCCATCTACCCCCTCCCACACACAGAGTGCTATTTCAAGCCAGTAACAACCTTTTTCAGTCTCTCACAGTGGCATATGCATGATTTTTATATGTACTTACAATTACTGTACATTATATACAGACTGCAATTCAATAATGTATGCCTAGATTTTCAGTTCTATTTATTAGTTATGCACATACTAGCAAATAATTGGGGGAAAAAACCCAAAACAAACAACAAAAGAAGAAAATTCAGATTGATCAGTTGATTTTCCTGCCAAAGAACTACAACAAATAAAATTAAATAAAGTTGTATATTAATCAAAAAGGAAGAACTAAAAGCTTAATAAATGGAAAGCTCATACCTTTAAAACCCCTCCCCCATTTAGTCTATACTAGACCATTTCTCAAAGTTTGCACTGAACTGTTTCTTCAGGGAAAAACACTTGCATGTGTGTTGCAGGTAGTCATTTAAGTTCTATGAAGAGCAAATAATCTAAGTTACAGTAATGGTGACAGTTCCATATTCTCCTGTTTTTAAAGTTTATCAAATGTTTTAAATAACAAAATTTTTTTTGCTACAAGTCCTCCAGTTAGTTCCAATACCTAATCACAAAGCATCTTACAGAAGATGCATTTCACTTGTGCAAAATGTATTCTGTAGAATGCTAACAACTGTGGGACAAGATTTATGTAAGCCACACAATTTCATCAAGCAATGCTGTGGGCAAGTAAATTTGTGCTGACATAAAAAACACAAAATTTTTTAGTGATGTGACTCAAGGAAATATGTTTTCACATTTCTTTTAAGTTAAAATGCGAATTTTATTTAGAAATAAATTTACACACACAATTATTTCAAACGTATACATGTACCTATGCAAACATGTGTCTGTATGCACTTTACCACATAAGTTTGTGAACACAAGCTTTAAGTCTATATTGATGCTAAAATGACTGACTTGCAGCTTGCTTTTAGATAAGGTACAGTATCCAGATAATGCAGACTTCATATACCTCAGTTCCCTCATGTGTAGAAATCTTACCTTCCTTATGCAGTGTTGTAAAGTTAAAGTTAAAGTTAAAGTTGATTAAGCACTTGTGACCTTCTGATAAGTGTAAGAATTTTTTAAAGATAAATATTTGTAACTATGAGGCACATAGTTATTCTATAGCTAATAAAATAATATCAGAATTATGTTAACAGTGCAACAGTAATAACGAGTTTATTAGAATTCTCTTCAGGTAGATTTAAAGTGAAGGAATTTTTCTACAAGTGGAGGTGAAGTATATTTCAAAGCAGTTAGTCCACAGTGAATGACACAAAATGGATTACGTAATTTAAGACTTGAAAAAGAAATAGCATTTTCAACAAACATTGTCTGAGGTGAAGACCTCTTTTTAGTGAATGTGAGTGGGAAAGATACTCTGTAGATTGTTCTTTTTTTCCTTTATTTTTTCGCCTTCTGTATTACACTACATGATTCATTTGTAACCAGTCAGAACTGCTGTTTGAGACAAAAATAGGCCAGGTGTGCTTCTGATCTGTTCTAATGTAGCAGAGTCTATGTTCCTATGTAATTAAGAACGTGAAGAAAAACTTCAAGATACTTGAAACATAACTTAAAGTCATGCAAATGTAGCTATCAGGACATTAAACTATTCTTAAGGTGAAGAAACAGAGTAAAGCTTTTTAAAAATAGCCACTGGTATGAATTTGAAACACAGCACTGGATATACCAACAATGATAGCCGTATTTTCCTTAACATCACTGGCAGTAGTAGTATATCTGTTAAACTGCGTGTGGCCAAATGTCCAAACTAAGCTGCACAACCACACTGAGATTAGTGGAGCAAGCAGAATACTCTCCCTTGTTCTTTGGCTACCACCATAATTTAATTTTCTTCCTGAAGGACCTCATGTGATTTTTCAGAGTTTTGATTTCTAAAACTTTTTTTTTTTCTCCTAACTGCTACTGAAAGTCTTAAGACCAACACCCTTTTTAAGGTACATGGTTTAATGAAAGTGAAGTGTAAAGTTTCTTAGGAAATTCTAATCTAAATTTTCAGATTTTTTTTTCCCCACTACTTCCAACTAAATTGCCTTTTAAAGTACCTTTTCTAAAAACTAACTAGGGAAGATTCCCCAGATCAGTCTGTTAATCCTACCTCTCATGGATGGCATGGCCACAGGGATAATACATCAAAGGTCTGCATTCTAAAACTATTTAGTCACATATGATTTGTCAAATCAGATGACAGTTGTGAAGTTAGGTGAAAGAGATATCGTTCCATCACGTCAGAGACACAAAAGAGTAGAAAAAGTGTTAACCAAGTAAATTGCCTCTGTCTTCAGACGGGTAGAATCTGTAGGTCTAAAACAGTTACAGAATATAATGCTGCCATTTTTGAGTCTGATTGTTCTTGGATTCTAAGGATTATTTTGAACTAATCCAGTCAGAGCTATGTGGAAAAAGACAAAAGGGTCAGTCTTATCTAAACAGCATAGATCAGACATTACTTTTTAACACAGTTCAAAGCAGGGAAAACTCTTGTTTTGAAAATAATTTCTGTAACAGTTGTTCTTGAGCTGTGGTCTACAAAGGAGTCTGCATTTTGGTTACTCATAAATGTGTTTAGCAAATCTTTAAACAACAGATACATCACTGGCTTTTTACAAGCTCTGTAAAAATCTACTGACTGTAGTGTCTTTTTCCACTTATGAAAGAAGACATATTTCCTGATTTGTGGTAGGTAATAAGACACTTTGACCTCTCCAAAGAGTCTGATCAATTCCTTACATCCATTTCTTTAGCCTTATTCCACTATTTTTAGCGCTATGCTGCTCCCCTTCCCTGATTTTCTCCTTGAACTCAGTCAGTAAAAATCTTAAGAAATGAAAGCGTGTCTTTTTCAGAAGATGGCCTTTCTACCACTGAAGAGTCTGATTGTGAGACCGCTATGTGATTCTACCTCATTCTTTTTCAGAGAGTTTACTGCTCTCAGTTTTTCCTCTGAAAGAAAGCTGTTCCTCTCTGTGCAAATCATACACTCTTACTGAGGTCAAGAGAAAGAAAAAGCATGAAAAAATATCTATCAGCTAAAGCATTTATATTGAAAAATTGGAATGCAGACTGCCTGAATCATTTACCGTTTTCTAGATGAAAATCCTGTTCATAGAGAACAATACTCTTAGTTTTCTAAACAGCACTCTTTATCATTTATCAGTTACAGCAATTCTCAGTATAATGAATGTTGTCTGTGAAGTTATATATTTTAAGAGACACACTGTCTGTCTGGTCACCATAAATTTCTTTCCAAATACTTTGCAATTATCTATTAATTTTGTATGACTAACCTGATCTCCTTCTGTTATGACATGGATTGGAACTAGATAATCATTAGATTCCTTCCAATCCAAACTATTTTATGATTCTGTGATGATTCTATGACTGACTAAACTGATATTCTTCTATGGTCAGATGACACATTTAGTAGATGAATATTGTCTACCTGAAAATCAGTAAAGCCTTTTGCATCATTTTCCTCAGCATTTTCCACAGAATTCCCCTGGAGAAACTGGCTGATCATAGCTTGGACAGGTGAACTGAGTACAAAACTGACTGGATGGCTGGGCCCGGAGAGCAGTGGTGAATGGAATTACATGCTGCTGGAGGCTGGACACCAGTGGTGTTTGCTGCACCTCTGTACTCAGGCTCGTTCTGTTTAATATCTTTATCAACAATCTGGACAAGGGAATTGAGGGCACCCTCAGTCAGACTGATGACCCAAACTGGGATGAGAGTACTGATCTTCTGGAGGGTTGGAAGAGTCTGCAGTGGGATCTGTTGAGACGGATGGGCTGAGGCTAAAGGTATGAGGTTAAATAAGTTCAGTTAGGTGAAGTGCTGGATCCTGCCCTTGGGTTACAACAACCCCATGCAGAACTACAGGCTTGGGGAAGACTGGCTAGAAGGCAGCCTGTTGGAAAAGGAACCGTGGGTGGCATTCAACAGGTGACTGAACATGAGCCAGCATGTGTGCCCAGGTGCCCAAGAAGGCCGACAGCATCCGGGTCTATATCAGCAGTAGTGTGGTCAGCAGGACTATATAACCCTGCTAATAGTGTGGGCAGTGATCATTCCTCTGTCCTTGGCACTGATGAGGTTGCACCTTGAATCCTGTGTTCAGTTTTGTGCCCTTCTCTAAAGGAAAGGCATTGAGGTGGTGGAATGTGTCCAGAGAAGGGCAGTGAAGCTGGCGAAGGGTTTAGAGAGTAAGTGCTGTGAGGAGCAGCTGAGGGAGATGCATTTGTGTAGCCTGGAGAAAAAGAGGCTCAGGGAAGACTTTCTCACTCTCTAAAACTACCTGAAAAGAGGTTGTAGCTAATTAAGAGCCAATCCCTTCTCCCAAGTAACAAGCAACAGGACAGATTGCACCAGTGAAGGTTTAGATTGGCTATTAGGAAAAATTTCTTCATTGAAAGGATTATCAAACACTGGAACAGGCTGCCTAGGGAAGTGCTTGAGTTGCTGTCCCTTAAGGTATTTAAAAGATGTGTAGATGTGGCACTTAGGGGCATGGTTCAGTGGTGGCTTTTACAGTGTTAGGTTTACAACTGGACTCAGTGATCTTAGAGGTCTTTTCTAACCTAGGATTCAATGATTCTAATTACTTCTCAGTTTATGCTAACTCTGTGTCACTATTTCACATTAATTCTGCAGCATCTGTGCTCCACAAACAACTCAATATCAGTTTATTTATAGATTTTACAGTCATTTATATCTAACTTTAGAACCCAGGAATATTTTGAGTTATTTAAGGCATGGATATTTCATATTCCCTTCTGTCAGAAAAGAAGATTGAGGCTGAGAACGCAAGGTTGCCAAGCTTCTGTTACATCTTTTGAGGGTACCACACTTGGAGTAATTTGCTACCAATTTTCTTGTGCCTCAGCTAAACTGCATTGCAAAATGGTGAGCAACTTCTATTGAAATAATTTATAGCTTTTTGCTTCCAAAATAATCAACTTCGTAGAGACTGAGAAGTAGACTTTAGACAAGAACTGTCTTATTTTACACTGGTGCATATATTTTCTAAATGTTTTCAAAAATAAAATTAATATGCTCTTTCTTCTGAATTCTTGAAAAAATCCTTGAATGTCAAATTCCACCTCTATATTTTTTTTTTATGACAAATTTAATAAGAAAGAAGAGTAAAGCAAATGTCCATTTCTAAAACACCTTGAAAACCATAGACTGGAAAATGTGGTTTATTTTGTTTTGGTTTAAGGTATACATTTATTTGTATGTATTTTGTTGAAAAATTCTTAATGAAGTTGGAGACCAAATAGGTTTTTTTTAAAGATAATAAATTTGTAGTTTGACTGTAAAAGATAGAAACATATAGCCAAGCAACCTGTGGTGCCATGGTGGATATTAGATTAGCGGCAGGATTAGAGTGTATCCTTCCTGCCTAATACTCATAACAGACATGACAAAGTAAAATATCCCGAAAAGCTAAGCAAACAGAGATCTGCATGGCTTGTGATCATTAAAAAACCACTGGCATTCCTCAAAATATTAAGCAACGTTAGCTTTGGAAAAAATCGAATTTAGGTAGTTGCAATATATTCACAGAAATTACTCCTCCACTCTCATGTTTTGTATTTTTTTGTTATTTTGTGGGTTGATTTTATTTTGAATTTTTTTTATGTATGCAATTAGGTGAGTTTAAATAGTCACCATTCCATTCTCTGTGTGGAGTACCTGATCAATTAATATTTTTTGGAAAGATTTCCAATTAAACATACTGTAGGAATTTAATATATTTCTCGTTATGTGGGAATTTAATGAGATATAATATCAGTCAATCAGAACGCAAGACAATGAATGAGGTCATTCAATTAAGCCATAATTTTATTAACTTCTCTGGGAATTTCATGTCAATAAATCATACAACCCAGCTAATTATTTCTCTGTCAATAATATCACTTGGTGAGAGCTGCTATCAGCCCTTGTCAACACCCTATGCCATCGTACTCTTAAGAGGTTAAAGACAGATATAAATTTACTCCTTCCTTTTCTGTGTCTTTGTTTCTGATTTCTACTCGTTGATTTTCATTCCCTCTTTCTATTATGGATTTTTTTCCCCCCACAGCACATTAGGAAAGTAAATCCTGTCAGTGCAATGGGCAGGTTCTACCCACAGTTTGGTGTTTGCAGAGAGTACATATTGCTGCCTGATAGCTCAACCCCCTCCAGCCCTTACAAACTCAAAGAGGAAAGAGTCTCTCCTTGCATCCAACAGTCTACTGGCAAAATGGGGTCCTGGTCTGATGCTGGTAATTAACCAGTAAGGCTGAATCTGCTGGCTAGAAGTTCGTCTTTCTTTCTCTAAGGTCTTCGAAGACTGAACTCTGGCAATTAGACTTTATCTGTTGTCTTGTCTGTGTCATCTCTCATTCTTGTTAATATGAGGAGATAAAGAAAGGAGCTTGGAAGGACAGAGCATTTACCTTTCCTTAATTGGTAGAATTTTTGTAAATATGCTACATTTGATGTAATTGTGCTCCATGGAATTGTAATGGATTTGCAACTACATCAGTAATTTAATCTTGCTGAAATCATGAATATATATTTTATATCTTGATCCACTCTAAAAAGAATAGGAGTAGCAACTGTAGTTCTTAGCTTTCTTTTATGTTCACTTTTAATTAATAATTGTGCTCTATATGGATTTCACAGCAGTCAGTGTTATCAAATTTAGGCAAATCCAAACTGTTCAGCAGGAAAGGCCTGGCTTAAACATCTTTGTTTCCAGTAAATCAATAGGAATGCAATGTCCTTTTCAAACCATGTTTTGAAAATAAGGCAAAGAGACAATTTTCTTTATGTACAAATTAATGAATCAATGTTCTCAAGCTAAACAAAAAACCCTTAAGCACTGTTGAAGTTCTGATGTAAGGTACAGATATATTAGATGAGCAGATGCAAGAGTAAATGGATGGAGTTGCAGTCAGGAACACCTTTAGGTTTAACCAGCAGCTATGAGAAACTTTTCTATATCATCATTCAGTGGATAATATACAACTCCTTTCTCTCGGAACCACAGAGATGTGTTTTTGTTCTTTGCACTCCCACTGAAATACTGATATATATTGTATATTGTGCAAGAACTGGAGAAGAGACCATTTAGTAGGTATTCAGACTCAAACTCATGATATTGCAAGTTCATCAGGGCATTGATTTAGACTGGACTAAAGCCCTTTCTGCACTTACTCCCCAAAACATCTTCCATCATATTTCCATAAGAATGTATATAAAAAACAGTGACAGCTGAACCAGAGGAACAAACCATCTAGTAGCGCGTACAAGCAGGTGGAACGTGTGGATAAAGATATCTATTATCTGAGAGAACCAGCTGTGCTGGAGGTAACTTATAGGTATTCAAATAACCAGCAGTCACCTGTAGATCTGGTGAGATCTGGTGTACACAATCCACGTGGTGGAAGTTTGTACAGGGCGTGCCATTATCATACAAACTCATTGGCATTAATGTCAATGAAGGAAAAAGAATAAACAGAGCTACAGATGACTTTGTGTACTGTGAAGATCACCTCTTTCGGTCCCTACTGACCTGTGTCTCGGCTGTGGAAAGACTGTCCAAGACTATGAACGGACTCGAAGACTTGAGCTAGCTGCAGAGGAATGTCCCATGCTTCACCAGTATAGGCCAGAGTGTGCAACTGGGAGCAAGTTCCCCAGTGATTCAGAGAGAAGTTACCCCCTGCAAGGTAACCTGTGGTTTTACCTGTGTGACCACAAAGAAAACTTAAAGACGTGGGATGGGAAACCCACCTCTGCCCTAGCAGCATGGGTATGTAATTTGAAAGGAAGAACCATCACAGGGAATTCTCTGAGGATAAATGTTGCTTCAGTTTCCAGTGGTCAAGTCCTCAGAGAGAACGGAAGGGCTGATGTTAGTTCTGATCCTCTTGAAGGCACCTCCAGTTCATATTTACAATAAGTGGCCCAAATGAAGCCACACTACCACTGAGTGCTGTTGTGCAGGACATGCTGGAACCTAAGTACAAACTGGAGTCCAAGACACAAAGTGGTACCACTTACAACATTGCTAATGTTTATTCCTTTAGCAGCAGAGTCCAGGCCACAGTTTGCTTTCACTTGGAGGGGCGTCCAGTACACCTGGAACCAACTGCTCCATGGGTGGAAACACAGCCCCACTATTTGCCATGGACTGATCCTGACTGCACTGGAAAAGAGTGACTCCAGAACCTTGTAATACATTGATGACAAGAACGAGTTTACCTATTACCAGACTCTGTGTGGTAAGCAATGTGAATCACATGTGAATCTTTCACCTCTTTCTTGTTCAGTTTCTTATTAGTATTACTGTTGTTACTGTTTGTTTTCTTATTTCATTGCTGTTTCAGTATATTGTTCTTTACTTTTATCATTGCTTTTTGTTCCTCCAGTCCTCCTCTGCAGCCAGCCACAGGGCAAGGTGCAGAGGGGCAGAGGAGTGAGTGAAAGGCACGTAGTTTGGAGTGTTTAGTGGGAACACTAAATTTGAGAATACCATTCCTAAACCACAACAAGGATCCACAAAACAACTCACGAGAGTTGCTCATGAAACAATTTGATAGAAAATAATAATAAAATTTTATCTGATCCTCCCATGACTACTTTTTTTTTTTTTAATAATAGTGTCTCTCTTGTATGTTTCTAATCTCTACTTTTTAGAACTCATATGGTAGGAGTTTTCTATCATGTGTAAACAGTGTGTATTTACATTTCTGAAGCAAGTCTAAAGTTCCTAAGTAAGTAGTAACACTATTGTTTGTTGCTTATGTTGGAATACAGATATCTTGCAAAAATGCAAAGTTGTTTAAAAAGATCTCTGTCTGACAATTGTATATGTATGATTATCTAAGCATATCCATACTGGTCACTAAGTTATTTTTTTACCGCAATAAGTACCGTTACGCACTACTGTAGGACTCCCAGATGTTTCGGCAAAGATAGCACTGGATGCTCGCTGTATCAGAGAGTATGATGAATGCTTACTCATGACATTTTCATTCTTTAACTTTTCTTATATCAGAAAGAATGATTCCATCATACAGCATTTGTGGATTGCAATATAAAATACATTAATGATGCCCTAAATCTTAACCATATTAACAAACACAGCTCTTGTTATAGGGAGCTGAATATCACCAAGATACAAGGAGAACAGAACAGGAGTCCTCAGACCCTAATTAACCAAATCCATGGAAAACCAGTCACTTTGTGCCAGGCCCCTACTTGCACATTGGTGTTGTAAGAAAAAGTCAGTTATTGAAGTACTTTCTTGCAATTATTCATACTCAAAGAATTCAGAACCATAATAATTATAGTAGACTTTTTCCTGATAAATTAGTGGTATTAAATATATTAATTTTTATAAAATATTTTTACAGGTAGCCTCTGATTTATCCTCCATGAAATTCTGTGAAAGAGATTTTAAAAGAAACACTTGGAAGAAGCTCAGTGTCCTTAGTTTCTTCCAAAACAAGTGAGTACTAGATGACAGCAGATTTACAAGAGAATTTAAAGATCTAGGAGTCTACTTCCTCTCTTTTAGACCATTTCTGGACCAAAAATTATACAGATACGTTAATATGACAGAGAACAGTTCTTTCACATGATTTCATACTGAGCCAGTTTGTGCAATTTCATGAGAGAAAGTTGTCTGAGTTAGAAAATAAAAAAAATCACTCAGTTTTCACTTCAGTTGCACTTTGTTGGATGTTTTGTTTATTGAAAACTTTCCTAATAAATGCAAAAAGTGAAGTATTTCAACTAAAAGCTTTTATGAGGAATTCTTCCAAATTACATAATTTTAAATGAAATACATTTAATACTAGGGGAAAAAATAAAAAAAAAGAAGATTTAATGATGAAAATGTTGCTCTAAAAAGTCCCTCACTTGTTGCTTTTTGTAAACCTAGAGAATTTCTGGAATCTCTGAAATTTTCTTTTTGTTGCATCATATGAAAAAAGAGAAATGGAGATACTGATCATCAACTTTATGTCACCCATACTAGCCACTTTAACTACTTTAAAGCAAAGCCATTTGCTTTTATATATCTCTAGGTCATGTTCTGATCTAAAAATTATTTCAAAGAGAAGACATGCAGAGGCACTCAATTTCTTTTCTTCAAGCAACAACAACAAGAACAATTGTTCTTCAAGACAATAAAACCCCACAAAGCAAACAAAAAACCCCAAACAAATAAACCAAAACAACAGTGGAGAGATTGGATGGGGCTAATTTTTAGAAATACATTGGCTTTTTATATTAATTTAAAATAGATGGGGTTCTGGTTCTCTTTAGTGTAGTTTTTAAATTTTTGGTGTTTCACTAAGAGTTCATTTTCTGTGGGTACGCTACCCATGTATAAAATAATTATAATTATAGTTGTGCTATTTTCAAGGGCATAGTTTGCATCTTTTAGTGAAACACTTCAAGGATTCTGTCACAGAAATACACTTGGGATGTTGTAATATGGAAAAAGGGAAGAGAAATTTTAAGGGTTTTCTGAAACTCAGCAAATATTTGCCTTTTTTTTCTAATGGTGTATTTTTATGCAAAATTTGCTTTGCTGTAAACAAGAAAAGGAACAAAATATTAAGATCAGAATTCTGTTAATTGTGATTCATTTAATGTGTGACTGTACTCTAGGCAAGCCAAATTTTTCTCTCCTTTAAGCCATTATTAACTTAATGGATCTCATTGTTTTGAACAGGATTACTGTAGAGCTATAGGTATGGAACAACACATGACTTGCCCTAGACTTATAAATGACATTACAATAACTGCTTAAAATATTGTCACTTGTCTTGGCTGGGGAAAAAACTCACTACTGAAGACAAATCATATTAATTCTATTCATACCTTTTAAGAATATCTTCTTCTGTTTTCTCTAAGCATATAACTATGGAGGTTTAGATTGGATACTAGGAAAAATTTCTTCATGGAAAGGGTTGTTAGGCTCAGGGAAGTGGTTAAGTCACCATCCCTGGAGGTATTTAGAAGTGTAGACATAGTGCTTAGGGGTCATGGTTTAGTGGGCCTTTGTAGTGTTAAGTGAATTATAAAGCTCAACGATCTTAGGGGTGTTTTCCAACCTCATATCGATCTGAATCATGGGTCATTTACCGCCACCATTTGCGTCTCTTAGAACGCTTCCATCAGCGCTGGCTCCGTACAGTCTTAAACATCCACTAGACTGACTGTGTGACCAACACATCTGTCCTTGAACAGGCAGCAGTCACGAGCATTGAGGCCATGCTGCTGAGAACTCAGCTGCGCTGAGCAGGGCACGTCTCCAGGATGCAGGACCATCGCCTCCCTAAGATCGTGCTCTATGGGGAGCTTGCCACTGGCTGCCGCAGGAGAGGAGCCCCAAAAAGGAGATATAAGGACTCCCTGAAACAATCCCTCAGCCTTGGCCATATTGATCACCACCATTGGTCTACCCTGGTCTCCAATTGGGAGACCTGAAGACACACCATCTATAACACTGCTGCTGCTTTTGAGAACACACACAGGATCACTCTTGAGGAGAAAAGACAACACAGAATCGCGTCTTGTCAATATCACCTAAGGAGTCATTCTGCTGTACCTTCTGCAACTGGACTTGTCTATCTCACATTGGCCTTTTTAGCCATCAGCGCGCTTGTAGCAAGTGTGGGTAGAGCCCTTCTCAAATCTTCATTCGCGAAGTCTAGCCATGATGATGATGATGATTCTATGAATTTTTGAAAATGTAGCTTAGGCAATGACAGGTTTTAGCTCAACTGGACAACTGCATGATGCTTTCTCAAGGGTACTTGAATCCTGGAAAGGTTTGGATTGGAAAGGACCTTAAAAATTATCTGGGTTCCAACCCTCTCACCAAGGGCAACAACCCGCTAGATCAGGTTGGTCAGGGCACTGCCCAACCTGGTCTTGAACACTTACAGGAATGAGGCATGCACAACATCTTTGGGCAACCTGTTCCAGTGCTTCACTGCCCTCTGAGTAAATATTATTTTCCTGATATCTAATCTAAAACTCTCCCCTTTTAGTTTAAAACCGTTCCATCTTGTCCTATCACTGCGGACCTATGTAGAAAGATGTTTTCCCTTTCTAAGTCCCCTTTAAGTACTGGAAGGCTACAATAGCATATCCCCAAAGGCTTCTCTGCTGCTAAAGGCTAAACAGCTCCAGATTTCTCAGCTTGTTTTTGTCTGAGAGGTGCTTCAGCCCACTGATCACCCAGGTGCAGCATGTTGCATTTGGACTTTTTGAACTTCCTGAGGTTCTCATGGGACTACTTCTTAAACATGTCCAGGTCCCCTTACATGTGCCTTGACATTGCTTCCATGAGGATCTGCTCCATTAAGTTCAGATATGCAGCCAAAAGTGTAAATAAATGTATTAAAAGGATAGTAAAGAGCAAGTCTTTCTTCATAAACATATGCACATATACTATGCACATCGTATGTTTGTTGTTTTTTTTTACATTCACACTCCACTGACATTTTTCTAGCTATAGTGCTTTGAACCATTTACCCTCTCCAGTTGTTTTAATTATATCCATGAAATATGCTGTATGTTTAATTGGATTTTAATAGGATGGTAAATCCTTGTTGAGCAGTAAGGATAACAGGAACGTAATTTATTGTTGATAAAGTATAGGGTGCCAGATCCAGCTACTAGATAAGTACTAGAATTGCATTTAAACCCCATGTCCTGAATGGTATTCATGTTCAGAAGTAAATGCATTTAAAGCAAAGTAGAGGGTAGCTTTGTACACGTATATGATAAGCAAGAAGCTGACATTGAAATGTACACTATGTCCTAATTATGAAATCCACTTTTTTTGGTTTTGGTAGAAAAATATATTTTACTTAATTTTTGCATGAATTCTGTATGGGACGTAGAGTTTTTGAATTACCTTCCTGTCAACAAACATATGTTCTGAAAAAGAGTATCTATTAGCACTGAGAAATGTGCGTTGTGATGCTTGTTTAGACTCAGTTGACCAAAGAAAAAAAGCCATCCAAAATATAAGTGATTGATGGACAAAACTTTTAAATGGTGGCAAAGAGACTATCAGTTTTAGCCATCATTATGCATAACATGATAGCTGTGCCTAGTACTCCTGAGGTATCAATTGGAATGACAATATATCTGTACCAAAGCATCTCAAAGGTGCAAAAATAGAAGTAGAATGTGCAGCCTAAAACCACACCACATGTACACACGGACACACACAAAACTTAACATAAAATCACAAAGGAAGTTTAAAGAAGGGAAATAGGAGAGAAATGTTACTACAAAAATGAAGGTGCAGACCAAACATGCACAACAAATCACAGGATCTAAAAATGTGGTGGAAGTGTCCTAAATCTCAGACCAATCCTATCCATCAGGTGGTCTGTATTCCAGAAAACACAGCTCCAAGTGTATTTGGTATTCTCTGATTGATGAAACTGTTAAAAAGACAGTGTGAGCAACCAGAGTTCTTTTCAGCACTTAATGGGAAAACTGTAAGAAATATATTCAAGTTAATCTTAACTATTAATATTTAGTTCTGTTTACACTTAAGTAAATGAGAATTTCTTTTTTTTTTAAAACACCACTATTTTAAGAAGAAAAATTTAACCTGAGTGATTGAAGTTAGGCGTATATAGGAAAAGCTAATGAAATTCTCTTTGTCTCCAAACATTTCCTGATGATGATCATTCCCTTTCAGCATATGAAATTGAGATTCAGTATCTTCATCTCAGTTTGGAAAATGCCACAATCATCAAGCTGCATGTTTCCTGAAATATTCAGTGTGTACTAATTTCTATTGTTTACACTAGAACACGGAACTGTACCTAACTGCCTCGGTTTTGGTACAGTATTACTGCAGAACTAATGGTGGTACTCAGCATGATGACTCTTTCAGTGTCTAAGACTTTGAGGAAGTAGAACTGCTCCAAACAAAAACTACTGACTTACTTTATAGTCCCCTATACTCTAATTAATATGTCAAATAGAAATGTTTCCAGAGTTTTAAAATTCTGAAAATAACTAACTCAGAAGTAAAAGAAAGCACATTTGTAGTGACTTAGACAAATAAAAACAATGACAATTTTGTCAAAAAACTCTATAAATCTAGGGACTGTATTTTGCTTCTAAATACAGTGGGTTTAAGAATTTCCTAGGAAACTGAACATCTTGATTGTTTTGATTTGAATTGGACCACAATTTAATATCAAAAGAACAGCATTCTCAGTAAACCTAGTGAAAAAGAGATCTAGAGCAATTATGAATAAGATTACAAGACATATTTATGCATAATCAGATTTGGCTGCAATTTTCAAAAGTACTCAAGGGCACTGGAGAACTGATTTCTGAAAAGGCACTTGAGCTTGTTATTTTGTAATTTTGGAGAAGAGAAATTTCTTTATACCTTTGGGAATACAGGACCACAGATTTGGTAGAATCTTTGCCATCAGTACAGCATGCCAAGCCTGTGTTTTGGTCAAATAAATAAAAGATGAGCTAAGCCTGTCAATCCCATTTCAGTCATGCTTTTGCTTATATTAGCATTGAGAACTTTCCAGTTTTTCAGATCTGTATTTACAAGGCTTACATCATACCTTTTGAAAAATATGTTTGCACCATTATATGCATTGATATTATCAAATTCACATTTTCCTGTTAGAGGTAGCAGTATGACGTACCATCAAACCTTGGTTATTAGCTGCTAGTGGAATTTAAAGAGATTTTCAGCTGTGATTTTATATGAGAGTAAAACCACCCTTTTGTTCTTGAGATTGCTTTTCACTATCCTATGTCAATAACCCTATAAGGAAAGTTCAAGACTTCTCAGCATGGATCATGATTTTACAGTTAAGCTTGTGCTTTGATATTGCACTGAACTGCTGCCTTGAAGAGATACCTTGAATTCATAGAAACCATTCCTGGCAACTGTCTTTCTACTCCTGACATCTTTTGAAACAGTTAGTGTGACATGCACATTCCATGGACCTTTTTCTGTACATAACATTCTTGGTTCCTCTCAAATAAGATCTGTACAGTGCTTCCAGAGTAAGTTATCCAGATTTATGAATCTGAAGGTGCTTAGCTGTTTCTCTGGATTTGAAAGCAAAAGCCTGAGGTATCCCTTAATAACAGAAGAATATAGAAATCACTGTTGAAGATTAACCATCTTCCATTCATTTTACAAATCTTTCTGATAAGAATTTGAGAATAAAATTACATAATAGCCAGCTCCTAAATGTGATCCTTCATTTATGAGACCACAATTGCATAGAAACCTCAACTATTGCATCAAGATTTGTATTACTACTACAGTTGCAAAGACAGTAAATGCTAATTAAGGCAAAAAATAACAGCATAGTCTCAGATAGGGGCTGTATGCTATTAACCTTAGAAATATGGATAGACTTTCCTGAAAGACAGTGGGAACAAAAACCACTGTTTAAAGCATATTTTCTTTCAGCAACATGCTCAATGAAATATTAGAGAGAAAGGAAGTTGTCCTCTTTTCACTGCCTATGCTGGCTGGAATTCGTTTCATTGGCACAAAGATGACATTGCTAGTCATTACATGGATCAAGAGAACACAACTTGGCAACATCAAAATTCACTATTCAGTCTCCACGTACTGCTTTGATTAAAGACTGTAGCCTTCAATGCCATCTGGAAAGGATGTGAGGGCTATATTCCCTGTTCTCAAACTGAGTATTAAATTGTGAATGTAGATCCTAGTCCCAGCCTTTGCAAATGAGCTCAGCTACATTACTTCAGACACCAAGGCCAGATCGCTCTATTCCTAACCTCAGGCTGTGTAATAAGGTCCTCTTTTTTCAGAGCAGATGAGGGCCAGCTTTTACTCAGTGTGAATGCATCAACCTCCTGATGTCCTGGTACTTGTTACCACACTATCTTTTTTTTCCCATTGTTTTCCTAAAATCATTATAACAATTGTTTGTATAATCATATAATCACAGAGTGGTTTCATTCCTAAAACAAATCTATCATTATCCAACCATTATGCCTTATCCTATGACTGCAGGCCCTTGTAAAAATTCCCTCTCCAGCTTTCTTTTAACCTTAAGGTACTGGAACGTGCTATAAGATCTCCAGAGGGACTTCATTCTCCAGGCTGAACAACCCAAGCTCCTGCAGTCTGTCTTCATAGGAGAGGCACTACATCCTTCTGATCATCTTGGTGGCCTACAGGCAGGGTCTCACCAGCGTTTAGTGGAGGGGCAGAATCACCTCCCTCGACTTGTGGGTAACATTTCTTTTAAGGCAACTCAGGGCATAGTTGGCTTCTTAGGCTATGCTTTTTATCCACTAATACCCCTTCCTTCTCCCCAGGGCTGCTCTCAGTCTATTCTCTGCTCAGCACAAGCAAATTGATCACAAGTACAGACTTGTGCCTTGGTTTGCCCTGATCCAGGTGCAAAGGATTTCTCCTTTGCCAGTCGGCAGGACCTTCACCCGACTGCCATAACTTATCAAATATGATGGATAGGTGCTTAGCCACTGCATTTGCCTTCCCTCAGAAACTCACTGCAGAGTTTGACATTTTGCATAGAATGAATAACACTTATTTCAAAACAAAATACATCAAGTGATAATGGTGGTGTTTTTTCCCTTTAAAAACCACCTTTCTTCATCTGCCTTATCTCTTCGTCTCATATTCTTCAGTTCTCAAAAGAAGCAAACTTAGCTTTCCCCTCCTGATCCCAGCAGGCATACCTGCATTCTAAAATATATAGATATGTATACAGGTATATAGATATATGGAGAGGTAGGCATATAGGTAAGTAGATAGGTAGTTTGGTGGATAGATAGATAGATAGATAGATAGTTAGATAGATAGACAGATAGACAGATAGATAGATTATAGATTAAATACTTTTTATATCTAACATGTATGGAATGGGTTAATCGATCTCTCTACCTACCTAAGTATTGGTAAAATATATTTACACACACATATAATTTCCTAAATTGCTTTTAGAGGATAAGTAGGAAAAAAAAGCAGCATATCCAAGCAGTGTTTTCGTACAAGAAAAAGCAATTTAGAAAGATTATTTAAAGTAAGATTTCTGAGCATAAATACCTTAGCACCTTTATAAAGGCATTTTTCTCATGTGGTTGAATAGAATTTATTTTTCAGAGACAACTAAGGAAAATAGTGTAGAAAAAAATTTAACAATAATTTCACCCCCCCAAAAAATCCCACGTCTAAAAGCCAAACCCAAACCCTGCTTTTTTTTGCCTGTGATTAAGGCACTGGAAATGGAGAAATGACTTCCAGATTCCAGCAATGTTTAAAATTATTAGGTCACAAAAAGTAGTGTTTATATTGATGGAAGTGACTTACTATAGATCTGCCATATGTCAGCATCATAAAAATACTAGCTTTGTCACTACAATTAGCACTGAATTCCCATTTTATTCCTCCTTAAAACAGAAAACAGAAGGAAAGGTAAATCTCTTCATACATCTTTACCTGTGTAGAAAGAAATAGTGACCATACATACACATGGCTTGTTTCTCACCTTAATCAAAAACCAGCTATGAGTGTTGCGTCTGGGTCCCTTCCAACTTGGCATATTCTGTGATTCTGTGATTCTGTGATTCTGTGATTCTGTGCTTAAAATAGCTAATGAGGAGGATTCAGATTGGATTTAAAGATGTGGTCTCCAGAAGAGAAGCAGCCTGAGCTGATGAAATATCAAGGCCTCTCCTTATCCCTCTTCTCTAGTTTCAATCTTTCTAAAATGCGTGTAGGAAAGTTAGAGAACCCAACTATAGAACCTTAGGAACGCCAGAAGAACAAGAGTACCTCTTTTCTGTAAACAAATAAAGGTAGGAAAAGTGAACATATTAGCTAAAGACAGTTCCGTATCGGAATAATAAGATGTATCCTGAAAAACTTTGCAGGAATTTAACTAAATCTCTTACTATGCAGTATTTCTTTTCAGTGACTTAGAGATTTAAATGAAGCATATGCTTGCCACATTTACTTAGAACTTGAACTTCAGAAGGATTACAAAAACTTGCAAAACAGATTTAAAATTATATTAATAAAAAAGGAAAGGGAAAGGCAAAGGGAAGGGCAAAGGCAAAGGCAGAGGGAAAGAAGAGAAAGGGAAAGAAGGGAGGGAATAGGAAAAAAAGGGCAGAAAAAGAGAAAGACAAAGAAGGGAAAAAGAAAAGGGGAAGAGGAAAAGAGAAAGGCAAGGAGAGGGGATGGATGAGGGGAAGGGGAAGAAAAGCTGTACTGGAAATACAATCAATAAAAGGTGCAACATTTACAAAGATAAGGATGATTAGGATTCTTAAGATTTGTAGCATATAAATTTTTAATATAGCTGTATGGTTCTTAACACTTGAGAATAGCAGTTAACTAAAATTCATTTCTCACACTTCATATCAAATTCCCTAAATTCTTCCAGTTTTGTTTAATGTTCTCTTCAAGGAAAAGACCTTAGTGAGTACGTCTTGTTTAAGGCATATACCTAGAAAGATATTGTTGTATACAAAGCAACCTAGAAGGCTCAGAGACCTTGGAGAAGGTCCAAAGGAGAGATGTGACCTGAGGATGGTGATGGTGGTGAAGAAAAGGGTCTTGAGACCTCCGACTCAGTTCCAGGAAGTCAGAGGGGCAGACCTGAGGGAAGTTCCAGAGGACAGATAATTTTCCTGTTGGATGTACCAATTAGATATGGTAATTAGAGCTACAAAACTGTAGAAGCCCAATGCTGTATTGTGCACTATTGTACACTTTTGTATACAGTGTGCCTTTAAGTCCTTTATTAAAGACTGCTCTCTACTTTGTTACTATTGTCCAGAAAAATCTTTTCTTCCATTTTAGGCAGTAAGGAGAGATGTCTGTATTTAAAGACAGCAAGATCCAACCAGAAATTAGACAGGTTTGTTTGGAAAAACAGGAATGTGAATTTAATGAAGTTAGTCTGTTGAATCCGGTCAAACCTCATAATTTATTTACAATCTAAAAATGCAAACTAAGAGGCATGAGAATTTAAACTCTCTCCTCCATAAGTTGAGACACTGAGTCCAATTCTGGAAGTTGCTTTTCCTTAGTTGTATTTTCTGATTATTTTTCTCTTATATGTTAAATTGTCCCTTCCATCTTTTTGGGAAAAAAAATTTTGAAAGCTGGGGAGAGATCTTTTGGTATGTTGTTAGAAGTGAAGAAGGCTGCTGCAAGAAGGGAAAAAAAAAGTATTTTTTCTGTCCATCATGTGTAAAATGAAATTGTACCACAACCTCAAGACAAGGGCAAAATACAGAAGTGAGAAAAAGCTTCTAGTGGAGAAAAGAATGCAAGAAATTTCTTGAATGGTTAGGGAAACTTTAGTTGTGACTTTAAGAATAGTTAATATTAACAATTGTCTTCAGTGAAAGAAGTATAGCTGATTCTGCTTTGGGACACATGAATGTACCTAGTCTTTTCCAAAGTTTATTTCTTAGATGGTCCTCCATACTGTGCTTGTATTTTGAGAAAGGATTTAGGTCAAAATAAGAAATAAGGAAGTTTTTTACAAAGACAGATACCACTACTGTCCACCTAATGGTGCTTTATGGCAGCATACTTTCTATAAATTATTTAAAATCACTATTTCAAGGGATGGCAGGATAACTTAATGACACAGGTGATTCTGCTCTCTGCACACGTATGCAGTAACAACCTATTGTAAGTCATCTCTCATTATTCTGCAGTTTTGTCTAAATTGCTCTTTTTTTATTGTATGTCTTGTTCGCATTGTCATAACTGAAAATAAAGGATAAGGTTTAATATACAGATGGACTTAGATTCTTGTATCACATGAAATCTCCAGGAGAGCCTTCCCCTGATAAGACCTAAAATCCAACACAATACAAACTATCAACTGCTGGTGCCCGGGTGCTGTCTTGGTGTTAAAGTATGCTGAGATCATCCTGGTTCACCAGACTTCAAATACACATCCTGCTGTTGAAACAGGATTTGACAAATAAGCTAGTCTGCTGGCTTGTAAGTCTGTGGCTAGCAGTGAATCACTTTATACTATAAAAGTCCAGTCCCGTTTCATACAGTCAGGTTCTTCTGACATAACCCTTCTTGGGGTGGAGATTGTGTGGAGATTCCTCCCTTGGCTGGGGAAGACCTCCAAGGCTAGTCCTTGAGGCTGAGAGAAAGAGATCTCACCACAAGCATTGATATAGGTGAGTTACATCAAATCTCTGCTTAATAATTATTTCTTTTACCAGCTTTAATATAACTGCTTCAATAATTGCTTTGTTACAGTGCACTATACTACTTTATGCTACATTATGTACCCTACTAGTAGACTTTGAGTGTTTATATTGTGTAGTAAATAGTTCTGATTAGGATATTTTGTCTGATGATTTGTAACAATAAAATATTAATTTTATCTAAATATTCTCATTTTTCCAATCATTAAAAAGTGTGGGACAAAGTCATTTAATAGCACCTCTATAATTCCTTTAAATTTGATCTGTTGACACAGTCTGAGGCTAAGATAGGATTTAGTTGCACCTAAACCTTTCCCTGAGAAGGGGCTTAGAAAGCAAAGGAGTCCTTTCTGTACCTTGAGACTCATCAGCAAGACTTTGCTTTTCAATAACTTCGTCTAAGCCTTCCACTCCACCCGCAACTTGCCTTTACTTTTTTTCTGTAACTCAAAACCCTTACAGGATTTATAATTTTTATGGAAAATAATAAAATCCCTTGTAACCTCTGCTTCATTTCTTAAAATCAGCATTTTTGTGAAATATCTGAATATAAGAAAACATCTGAAACCACTGAACTATTTCCTCCACGTCCTGGGAAAACATTCTTTTCATCCAATATATCTTTCTCATTTTAATTAGAGAAAAGTTCTTCTCTAATACATATTCATATTCAGGAGTGATATTGTTATCTGAAAATTTAATATAAAAATCCCAATGCATTTTTCTAATCTTGAAGTCTAATTACACTGTTTTTGAATGTATATTGTAGAGGTCATTTTCAGTAGGTGAAATTGCAGAGGAGATTTATATTAGAATCATTTGCTTTCACATATCATTCTGTTGTTGGATTGTAGGTTTTTTTGAAGGTTTTCATTTATGGCAGGCAAAGAAAGAGGGAAAAGGAAAAAAGGAATCTGAAAAGTATCATCTGGAAGTCATATTTTGCTCATCTCATTACTAATTAGGTATAAAAATACTTTCAAAGAAAATTCCTTCAGAGAATTTTCAGTTTTAAAGTGATATTTTAAGTTCTTTCCCCCTGCAATTTAATTGGAGAAGAGTAGCTAACTTGCTTAGTACCAAATGTTGATCCTCAAAATTATAGATCTAATATATAGTACATTCTCAATAGGGAATATGTACTTTGCTAATTTTGTAGAGAGGAAAGGAAGAAACTGCAGGCATTAAAACAGGGAAAATGCAAACATTTGTGTAATAGTTCCCTTCTTTCATTGCTTAAAATATCTGAGGTCTCAGATTCAATTTTTCAAGTAGGAAAGACTCATTTTGTCAGCACTGCACAAACACATCTGAGGAGAACAGAGATGTATTTGTAACAGCTGATCACTGAGATGCAGATACACAATAAAAGCTTATACCACAAAAACCACACAACCAGAATTATGCACAAGTTACATGATACACCTTTCTCTTTATTTTTGCCAAAAGACAACACACTAAGCATTTTTAAACTGTGTACAAAATTAAAAATGTAGAATGTATTAAGGTAGAATGTTACAAACTGAATGTTTATTTTGCATCGACATAATTTTTCAACTATTTCTGACTCTTTCTTCCTTTTGAGAAGGAACCCATTATTTCATGCTGCTCTAGTGGCAAACATTAGAAGAAGAATTTCACTGTACACTGTTATGTTAATAGCAGTTCCTGTTTTCTTCTCACATGTGGGTGAACCACCAGAATATCAACAAGAGAAATAACCAGAGATGTTTCTGTTTCTATTGACAGGTAAAGTTCATTATAAAAGTCAAAGATGAAGGACCAAACTCCTGTAGGGAGCTGGAGTGATTAATTTATAATTTTGTTTGCATATTTAAACAAAACTTAGTATTTCCTAATCAAAGACAATGGAGAGATCATTCTAAAGACAAAAAAGTTAAGTTTCTAAAAATGTGGATCCTGACTTTTTTTTTTTATATTAAATTAAAGTAAACCAATAGTTTCAGGCAACCTTCAAGAATCTGAAAAGAAAATGCTGTGAAAGGATGCACTGCAAAGAACTTGAGAGTTGGCATAACTTGCTGCAATTCAAGATACAGGAGGAAGAGTAAAAATATTTTTTTTAAATATTATATTTTTGCACCAGAGACAAATCATGTCTGGCTGGGATAATTAAGATGTTACCAGAGAGAGGTTGAACTGCACAAGACAGCAACAATTCTCCCGAGCCCTATTCAGTCCACTGGTGCACTTCTAATAAATGGTTTCACAAACCCCTAGGCTGACCACTGCAATCTATGAATTTTACAGCCACATCTTGGTTTAGGACTAGCCTGCGCCTTTGGTCTGAACAGTTTGAAATCAGTATAGATGTAGCAGTGAACCATGAGGTACTTATTCCCAGATCATTACCCTAAATACCGTTTAACTCATGTCCCAAATTCAGGTTTAGCTTTATTTTATATTAATGTGGAATTCAGAGCAAAGTCCTGCACTCCACAAGTGTTATTTTTATGCACAGAAGAAACAAAAGTGCCTCACTTTGAAAAAGATCTGCTATAGAAAGTGGTTGGGGAAAAGGATACTCTATTGTCCATCACTTTATTCACTTTGTTTTACTATACATGAGATAAGTGGAACTGAAGCTTAGTCTCTTTCTGTTCCCTTTCTCCAACCAATTTCTCAGTTAATCTCTACCTGGAAATTACTCCTGCATGGACCTTTCTTTTCCCTTTAGGTTGGGCTCAATAGTAGATATTGTTGCCTCAGTCTTCTGGATGAATTAATTTTCTGTCTCTGGAAGGGTGTTTGAAAACAATGGAACAGGACCATGAAATAGATGTTCAAATCCTGGGAGAATGACTTTTAATTGTCCACATCTACCCTTCTGTAGACCTGTGGAGTGCCAAAATCTGAAACAGAGATGGTTTTGCTTCAGTAACAGAACATTGCATAGTGCGCATGTGGCAAATACTTTTATGAAATGCCGTCACTGTGAAATCTTAATTCTGTGAACTCTGAAAAAGTGCTGCCAAAAGAAGGGGAAAGGCAGAGACATTGGCCTTATAAAACAAAAGAAAATAAAAAGCAATTTATAACCAAGTATAACATGGCAGCAACTACAGAAGTTTCCAAACCCCTTTATTTACGCTTAACATTTTTCAAGAAGTGAAAAAGCTATTTTTTCAAAACAGACACAGTTTCATTACCACTCCTGACTATTTGCACAGGTTCCACAATTTTCAAATTATGGACTTAGCATTTTATAACCTGTTTCAATATTGCCTTCCTATAAAACACATCATAGAATCTTTAGGAAAGTACAAATGGGAGCTATTTTATCAACATTCACTTCTTTGTGTGTTATTTTTATTAAAAACTGCAACCACTTACAGTATTGTTACACTACTGAGTGTACCTTAAAACAGCCATATGAATATTTCTTTTAAGGTTCTCTACCTCTATAAGATCTACATTAGTGTGGTCTTTCTCTTTATTGCTTTAAAACTGTGGTTTCAAACACGACTTTAATACAGGTGTTTTCTGGTTGGTGCTTTGTGGTTTTATTTTTTTTTGGTTTTCATTGGATTTATTGTGTAGTTGGTTTTGATGTTATTATCTTTTTTTTTTTCTTTTTCTTTTTTGAGTGGCGGGGGGAACGCAGGAGGGAATGGAGAAGAAGAAACAATAATAGCTAATTCCAGATTTCAGTTTTGTCTGGGGAATATTGGAGACAAAAATCTTGGCAAGGCTTGGAAAGTGGACAGTGAGAAAATTATTGTTCCATGGAACAACTAAAACATATAAAAAAAGAAAAACATCTGATTTCATGACATTAGCAAACTGCTAAATATCACTGCTTAGATATATTCTTAAGAAGGGTTATTCTCTTGTGCACATTGTGCCAAACTCTGAGTAATGCAAAAGATGAGTATCTCTTGGTAACGAGTTAAACTGTCAGTTCGACTGTTACTATGTTTGGGGAAGAAAAAGTAAATCTGGTGTGACATATCTGAAATGTTATTTGCGAAATAGATGTAACATATGACACATTTTGAATGAGGATATTGCCCTAGTGACTGCTGTCCATCACTGTTTTTCACAGTCAGTGTCTAGGAACATTCAGTATTCACCAGTGCAACCCTCAGGAGGAACGCATAACAGATTGTACCTTGTATTTAGTAAAGACTGAGGCTAAAAGTTGGGATAAGAGACAATGGGGGATCAATGAAAATAGTATGAAATCCAAGGAGCCTAGACTTGATCAATACTATTTATATACCCTATATACCTTACCATCTTCTGTCCCATAGCTAAAAGGAAATTTCAGAAACTCAGGACACATGCAGGTGAAAGAGGGAAGTAAAATTTGATTCCCAACTCCTTTGTTTTTTGAAGAAAGATTAGCGGGAGGGAATAAACCCCAAAGATCATCTGCTTTTGTTTAAGCAGAGGAGGAAAAAAAAAAATCCTCAGAAATCTTTCTCACAGATGTCTATGTATAGAGATACAAAACTTACATTAAGCATGATTAATTAACTTCTTTACATATTAATAAAAAATCCAAATGGGGCCTTGGATTTTTAGGTTTTGAAGCTTCCCTTTTAATTTTATCAGTTAAACTGATATGTCACAATATTCTAGCCCAAATTATTATCCCTTGGTAGAAAAAATGAAAAAAAGAAAAAAGTACTATACGAAGAAAAAAGTAAAAGGAAAAAGAAAAGAAGAAGGAATGAAAGAAAAAAAGAAGAGAAAGAAAAGAAGAAAGAAAGAGAAAATTCTTCTGCTGGCTCTGCAGCAACAAATTAAGTACTCTTCACTGTTTTCACCTAGCTACCTGGTGTTCTAGTACCTTGTTATATACCAGAGAGACCATAAAATTATTCCATTTTTTGTCATTTAATTGGCCAAAGCCACAACAACTGTCACTTTTCATGTGAATCAAATTTCTGCCTCAAAACTTGTATCAGAACATTGGCACCTTCATAGTAGTAGCAGTACCATTATCTCTCTTTTTTTAATCTACTTGGCTTCCTCCCCCGCACCAGTGCTTTTTCCTTTTATTGGATCTGCCACAGAAACTTGTCTGGCTATTGATTCTGTAGAGTATGCCTGTTCAGTATTGCAAGGTCACTCATAATTGCGTCTAGATTGTTTTCTTTTCTTCTCCCTCCTCCCCCTTTTTTTCCCCAGTCCCTCCTCCTTTCTCTAAGGAAGGCAACTGTTCTGAAAAACAGCCATGCTGGCATACTGTGAACTGAAATTTTATCAGTAATAAAATGAATTGTGATCATAGAGGGAGAAAATGTGGAAAGAGAAATTAAACCTACTCTGGGGTGGTACCTTTTTGCAAATGGGACACTACAAAGAGGTGTGCACAGAAAGGTAATATCTTTCAGAAATAAAAACCCGAGCTGACTAAGTCTATAGCAAAATAAAAGCTAAGGCATTGTTTTACAGCATCAAGGGCCTGAAATTTTCTTCCTTTGGGATTTTGTGATGTCAGCGTTTTGTACTTCTCTTTCAGCTACCGACAGGGATGGCATTTGCAGCTTCATGCCCTCTAGTCACATTCACACCTAAATGACAAAGTCAGACTTTATCCTTTTCTTCATTTCCTCTTCACAGTCCACAGTAACCTTACTTTAGATCTGCAAAAAAGGAGAAGGGACATTTTCTTCCTTTTGCCCTCCAGTTATGTCTTGAGTGAGAAAGACAGAACACTGCAGTCATTCTTAATCCCAACAGAACCGGCAATTACTTTTGCCTTTACTGTATTTATATTTTAAGTATTATAGAAGAAATTCCTGTGGTGTCCAGAATCTTAATAAAGTGTATAGATGAACCACTGTCAAAAAGGTATACATTGTCAATAATCCTGTGGCTCCCTGAGAAAAGAGGAAGTGGTCTGCAGGCACTTTATGTGATCACACCAATTTTGTCATCTGCTGATACTGGAGCAATGGAAGTGAAACATGTTTTTCTAGCTAAGATTTATCTCCTACATAGCAGTAAAATTTATTAACCACTTGACATTGAATTCTATAAACATGCAGACACCAGAGAGCTAATAAAACATCTTTATAGAATTAAACCTTGAGATTAATTACAGAGTAAATATGAATCCAGATATCTGGTACAGTAATGGTTTGACTCAGTGAACTTCGAGGGTTTTTTCAACTTAGATGATTCTGTGATACATTTCAAGTTTTTTTATTTTATTCTCCAAGCTAAAGGTCCTTTGCATCCAAACCCATCTTGTCCTGGTTTCAGCTGGGATAGAGTTAATTTTCATCTTAATAGTTGGCACAATGCTATGTTTTGGATTTTACATGAAAATAATGTTGATAATACTTGATCTTTTAGTTATTGCTAAGTAGTACTTAGTTTAAATTAAGACTTTTCATTTTCCCATTCTCTGCCACTGAGGAGATGCACAAGAAGCTGAGAGGGAGCACAGTCTGGACAGGTGACCTAAACTGGCCAAATGGGAGTTCCATAAAATAGAATGTCATGCTCAGTAGATAGAGGGGGGGAAGTTGTCTCAGAGCTGCCACTCACTGCTCGGGGACAGGTGGGGCAGTCAGGGGTCATGAGCAATTGTATGGTGCATCACTTGTTCATCTTGTGGGTTTTTTTTGTCTCTGTCCTTTTCATTGCAACAACAACAATAATAATAGCTATTTTACTTTATTTCAATTATTAAACTGTTCTTACCTCAACCCACAAGTTTTATCTTTTTCTGATTCTCCTCCTCATCCCAATGCGGAGGAGTGTGGCGGGGAGTGAGGGAGCAGCTGCATGGTACAGTTGTTGACTGGGGCTAACACACCATCAAGTGTCATTTCCAGAAGAAATCCTCATAAAGTTAAAAAAAAAAGTAAAATGTGTGCAATGGGTACAGAACTGTGTCTTCTTATTTGATTTTTATCTTTTACTAAATCATAGTGAATACTGGGTCTTCAGCGAGTAACAGTCCAGTGAATAGGAAATTAGTGACAAGGACACTTATGGTAGCATTAGGAAAGCTTACTTTACCCCCAGGTACAATCACCCTGAAATAGATGTGTTAGCAAGAAAGACTTGCCAAGCTGGAATTAGTTTATACTTTTTCCAAAACAATCTTTTCTTTCCATGATTGGCTTGACAGAGAAACCAAGAGGATAACAAATTTGTGTTTGCATCTTTTCCAGTAGCTTCCACTATTATAACAAAGGACTACAATCTTGCTCTTACTTTTCAATACTATATGCTTACCATCTTATCTAGTAATTCTTACCATAAAACTATTTAGAATTAGATTTTCTCTCAAACTGTTCAAAAGAAGTGTGCAATTTCAAAAGCAGGCATAGGTGCAGATAATAAACCTTCGAGTAGTTGAAAACACATGAAATGGTTTATTCCTCATCCAGCTCCCCCACCAACCTTATTTTTGAAGAAGCCAGGCAAAACCAAGATTATAATTTCATATTCCACGGCCTGACTTTTATAACTGAAATTCATAGAACTGCTTTTGTTTCAGTTCATTAAGTTTTTTATCTTTTTCATTGTGTGAAATTCTAAAATTTGATGAAAAATTGTTCCAAAATTCATAGTAAAATAAGAATGTTATATATATATAGCACTTCTATAAAAAGTAAAATGAGAATCTATGTCATTTCAAATATTTCACTTTGAAGTCACTTTGGCCCAGATAACATTGTGTGGTATATCACTCAAGTGAATAAACAGTAAAATAAAAGAGTTTATGATGCAAGCAAGAAGATGTCCTTCATCTTGTTATGGTATAGCACTCAAAGATCCTATGTGAAAAAAGTTGAAATAGTTTACTTTCTTTCAGACTCTATTGGCATCCTGAGTTATGAAGAATACTTGGTCTCACACTGTCATTTCCATTTAAATTTTTGTGCCGTCATGTTTTTATGAAGTTGGTCCTACTGTACTACTGAATAGTGATCATGCATTGCTGACAGTAGCTGGCTGCATTATCGGGAAATTCATCAAGGAATTCTTATTAAGTTTATATTAATAAGTCTTTGAGAAAGATGAATATCTTTGCACTGGCCCACCAGTTCAGATTCAGTCCACATTAATAAATGCCTACCACTCTTGGTATCAGATGACTTGTTGCATGGTATGAAAAACCACTTTGCAGTAGTGAGGCTTGACGTGGGGTTTGGGGTGGGAAGAAGGAAGGTTTGAGGTGAGGAGATTTTGTAGATAGAGGATGTCATATAATTAGCTGGCATAAAGTGTACTTAAATGCTTCCTTTTTAGCATTAATCCCTCATGGCAACCCAAACAATTCACTTTTGAGACTACTTATAACCCTTGTATTTGAATATTAATACTTATTTTGATCAGGCTAACGAAAGCGTAACTCTGGGCACACTGATACATAAGCATCATTTGGGTCATTCCAAACTGGTTTCTAATGAGAACAGAAATTTCAAATTAACTTCTGCTCAAACATAATTGTTACAGTGACTTTCTGCTATAAAGTTGAAAAATTTCAACCAGATATTATTTGTGTAAATCCATAATAAAGTGTGAATCTTTTGGGAAGAAATCCATTCTTGATTTAAAATTAACAGCTTTGAAGTTTATGACACAATACCTAGGGATTGAATGGACCCACACAAATTTAAAAGCAGGTGAAGAGATCCAGTTTTTAGAATATAATACACCTTATTAAGAAAAGAAGCATGAGGATCTTACATATGAATGACTATTCTGCTATCTTTGAATGCTGCTTTAGAGTCCGATCTTTTTGACTTTTACTTCACAGGGTCTTTATAGTTGTAACTGATGTCAAGTCCCAGGGAATTAAAAGTTGGAAGTATAATTTCTCTAAGGGAAGTATATTTAAGCTTTTTCAAGACATTCCTGTGCATTTAATTCCTTTTGGCCAGGTATCTAAACAATCAATATATAAACACAAAAACTATGTTAGAAGATCCATCATGTATACTCAACATTACACATGCAAATGATTGCAACAAAATGTCACTTGCCTGTATATCTTTTTTATTAGGCTGTGTTTGTTTAAAATATCATAACACTTCACAATGAAGATATAGTTTTTTTCAGCTCACACAGAGTAGATATTTGGAAAAAGTTCTTTTCCTGAGTTCTAAGAGTAATAGTAAGGCAATTCATCTAGGGTTTTCTGTTTGTTTCTTTTTAGTTTTAATATATAACAAGATACATCCATTTCCCCAGCTTATATTATTCTTATGGCCGTGCTGTAGTACATGCATTTGCATATGATCATTCAGTTACTCTCAGTGCATTGACACATAGATTTGTTTGTTTTTTTACTTTCTTTCTTTTGAGTTTGCTTGTTTCTTTGTTTTAATACAGAATTGGAGATACTGAGCACATTAGAAATGAAGAAAACTTATTTTCTGTCAGAGAAACTGGTGTTATAAATCCTTGTGTGAAATGGTTATACTTTTTAATGTTTTTTACCTTAATTATGAACTATAGTAGGCTGTGAAGAATCATGCCTTACTGTGGCAAAGCTAAATGGAAACATTGCCTACTGTGGGTAACTAATACTATGGATAACAGAA
Organism: Empidonax traillii; assembly: GCF_003031625.1. Taxonomy (NCBI): domain Eukaryota; kingdom Metazoa; phylum Chordata; class Aves; order Passeriformes; family Tyrannidae; genus Empidonax; species Empidonax traillii. Next base: position 2,536,793 of record NW_020955276.1, read on the forward strand.
TTTGTACTACTATTTGTAGTGTGTTTACAAGTCACCATTGGTCTGGCTTGAAAATAATTCTCTTGTTGTCATATTCCAGCACATGAATAGCTGCTATTCACACCAGTGGAGTAACAAATGAGTCTAAATATTCCTGAAGGTTAAAGCCAAGTCATAACACTATATTTCAGTGAGCTTTCTGGATGTACAGTAACCAGCATGAAATAACTGCTTACTCTCTTGCTTATTACCTTTGCAGATTTACCTGAGTTCTGATAAAGCCTTTTTCATTGAAATAATGGTTAAATTTGAGTTCACTTAACAAGCATTAACATCCATGTTTTTGAACGAAGTATAAACTTCCTTGTTTCTGTTTTACATTTTGCTGTTGTGTCTTTGTAGGGTTGAGGGGTTTTGTCTGTTTGGTTGGTTGGTTTTGTTTTATTTTGTTGGTTTTCTTTCATTTTCCAAAAAGATTTTGTAGCCTACAAACCCATGGAACAGTGTGAACAACAAAAAATTTGATTAGCCTTAGTCACTCAGAAAATCTTAATAACTCCTAGAACCATGAATATAATTTTTTTTCTGCTGTGCAGGGCATGACTTAATCCCATGTTACGTTTATACTGATGTATTTAGTTAAATTTTAAAATTAAAAATGTTAATTATGGAACCATTTAAAAGAAGTAAAAGGCAATTATTTCTTACCATCTCATAAATAAACATATTTTAAGCAAAATACATTATTAATTTAAAAGGCTTTACAAGTGTGATTATGGTTACTGTTACTCATGAGTTACTTAAAACTGTAACTGAAAATTTTAATGTTCATTGAAACTATGCAAATTGGACAATCTTGATTACCCGATCCATCTGTTTGTCAGAGTAGGAATATTCCGCATCATACTTACTCTGCAGTTGCGTATGACTTACACATGACAGTTTTAAACATAAATGATGAAATATTAACAACTTATATTCCTCTTTATTTCACAGATCAAGAGGCAAACCATTTTCCCTTATTTGATATAATTTTGCTACTTTTTGATTGTGGTCATTAATATATTTTTGAAGAGCCATATGGGAAAGGAGGGACAACTGGATTTGTGAACCTCAGTGTTGTATTCTGTAAAGAAAACCTGTATTAGTGAAGAACAGAATTAGGTTTTAAAAGACTAGGAAAAGGCAATACATAACTTTTATTAACAGATATTAAAAAAGTATTCCCTCGTAGTTTTACTCATGAACCCACGAAAATTGTCACACTACAGCGATGGCTTTTCTACTGACCTCTCCCTTTTTGCATCATTTTTATTTAAGCACAAAATAAAAAGGTGTGGGAGGAAAGAGATGTCTAATCAGATTTGTAGTTTCAAGTATCTTTATCTTAAGAGGAAAAAAACCCCTGCAGATCAAAACCCCTGAGAAAGATATTTACTTGTCTAATGATGTGGACTTTAAAATGACATTAATTTATTATTTGAAAAGTATTTTTAAAAAAAATCATATCAGGATAAGTAGGCCACTAAAACTTCTCCATACGACTGAAAATCATGTCAGTCTTGACAAGCCTTGCTTAACTTTTGTAGTTATGCAGTGTCATATCCCAGAAATCAGACAGATATGTGTGAATGATTTGGAAAAGATGGATGGTTCTTTGTTTTAGTTTCATTCAGCTATGCTTGTGTGTTTGGCATTTGGTGTCTACAGATAACTGGACGTTTCCTACAGTGACTTACTGAGCTGCTCTTTCATAGTCAGGATCTTGTCAACTCTGAATTATGAAGTAATGGGAAAAATTATATATTTTACGTGGATTAGGATTTGCAGTGATAATCGTGTAAAGTCCAAGAGAGAAAAATGAGACTTAAACTGTCTCTGCATTCTTAAATGCTGAATATACCATAATCACAAGAGAAATACATATTTTTAATGCATATTGTGAATAGTTGTCAGCACAGGAAAAGTTCTTTCTCTGAAATTTTCATCAAAATCCTGACATAAACAAAAGAGGAACATAGCCAGTCATAACTTTTCTACATATTGTTTAAACATAGAATAATGCTTATACTAACTATAATTTTAAGGCATATGGATATTAAAAAAGAACTTAAAACATCTTAAGTCACATCTTAAGCAAAGTTTATCTGTTTCTCTTCCAGTACTCTTCTCTGTTATAATACAAATTCCACATCTGTTCAGGTGGATCCTTCTCATAGTTCACTAAGTTTGAATCACTTTTTTTTTGTGAACAGAAATTGCTATCTGTTGATAACTATGAAAGTGAGCTAATCACAGACGTCAAGACTGGAGACATCATGGGCTGCAGTGATTATGCCCTGGTGGAGGTTGCAGTCCTGAGGGAAAAGAGGTAAAGGGTAAAGCTGGGATCATTGAAGCCACAGTAGAAAGGGTCATGGTTTTGAACGAAAATAGAGTAGATTCAGACAAAATAAAAGAAAAGATAGGATTCTCATAGATAAGAAAAAAATTTACAATGAGGGTGGTGGGGCACTGAAACAGGTTTCCCAGAGAAAGGGGTAGATGCTCCATCTCTAGAAACATTCCAGGTGAGGCTAAACAGAGCTCTGAGCAACCTGATCTCCTTGAATATCTAATCCCTGCATGTTGGAGTATGGAGTATGGGATTGGACTAAATGAACTTTAAAGGTCCCTTCCATCCAAAGCCTTCTATAATTCCATAATTTTATTCCATGATAAATTGCATCCCACCACAGCTAAGGCTCACTGCAATAAAGATCTGTACAAAATGCCCTGCATTTTGGGTTTTTGAAAGTCTAACTCTTGGACTTTGCAATATGTCTCAGGGTAATATATAATGTCTTCTTGAAATAAGTTCCCCGATGTATTTAGAAAAAGGTGAGTCCCTGGCTCACTGCTTAAAAAAAAAAAATGGGCATTCAAAATTAAATCCCATATTTTATGGTCTGTCCAGAGAATAAAATAATAATAATAATAATAATAATAATAATAATAATAATAATAATAATAATAATAATAATAATAATAATAATAATAATAATAATAAAAATTGTGGTATTGAAAGAGACTTAGAAGTAACAATGTGCTGATATGGATAGTCTTGAAAAGCAAACAAACCAAACCTCAGGCCAAATTACCGTGCTTGTTGTTACTCCTAAGTATATGTGTATATGACTATATACATCTGTTAATGTATTAAATTGAGGAAATTAAACATCACTGTGGTGACAGTTTTTGGAACACTGGTAAATCAGTCCAGCGTAAGGTTTAAAACTGTTTCAGTGGACTACCACATTAACTTGATTCTAATAGTTTGCTCTTATATGCTATTAGGCATGATAACTACAGCAATGCATCCTTAACAATTGTGTTCTACATCAGCTAATGCACAACACTGTATATCTGAGACCATTTTGTTTACTGGTGTGGTCCTTGATGGTGTGAGACATCAAGACTTAGGCTGCCTCGTACTGTAAGATGTCTAAGATGTCTGAAGGTGTAACTTTATGAGGCAGCAGTAGGTATCATATCCTTTTGCTCTGCTGTCTTTTTTATCAGTGTATTGGGTCTGGTTGAGATGGAGTTCATTTCCCTACAGCAACCCTCACAGTTCTGTGCTTTGCTTTGGTAGTTAGAAAGGTGTTGATAATGTACCACTGTTTTGACTGCTGCTGGGCAGTGCTGGCACAGTATCAGCACTGTAACATCCCTCTCTCCAGTTGAGGACAAGATCCTGGAAGGGGACATGAAAAGGCCAGCTAACCTAAACTAACCAAAGACACATTCCATACCATATGATGTCAGCTCAGATATAAAAGCTAAGGAAAAGAGGAAGAAGGCGAGGCCATTCATTATCTACAGTGTTTGCCACCTGAGAAAACTCTACATAGGATGAAAGTCCTTCTTCCTGGGAAGTGGCTGGACATGACTTGCTAATGGGAAGTAGAAAATGAACTTCTTTTCTTCTTTGCTTGTGCATGTGAAAGCTTTCCCTTTTGCTTTAGTAAACTTCCTTATCTCAACCTATGTGTCATTTTCCATCTCATTGTCTCTCTCTTGTCTGACTGGGAAGGGGAGTGATAGAGTGGCTTGGTGGGCGCCTGGTGTCCAGCCAAGATCAACTCACTACAGTCCTTTTGCTGTTCACTGTTTCCTTAGAGGCAAAGAACTTTTGTTCTCTCCCTTGCTCTTCTGTGTCTATATAACCTGGAGTTAATCATCAGTGAATTGCTGGTGATCTACAGTATTAGGAATATGCCAATGATTTCATGGTCTTTGCTATTTTATTCCATTTAAACTATATATCATGGAATCGTAGAGTCATAGAGACAGAGAATGTTTTGGGTTGGGTTGGTAACACTCCTGCCATCTGCAGGGATCTCTTTCACTAGGTCAGGTTGCTCACAGCCTGTCCAATCTGGCCTTGACCACTTCCAGTGGTGGAGAATCCACAAACTCTCAGACCAGTAGGTCCAACATCTCACCTCTCTTGTTGTAGAAATTTCCATTCTACAGTCCAATCTAAATCTACCCTGAAAACCAGTACCCCTTGTTCTGTCACTAAAGGCCCTGGTGAAAAATATCTCTGTCAACTTTGTAAGCCCTCTTTATATAAAGGCTGCAGTAAGGTCTCGCTGTAGCCTTCTCTTCTCAAGAGTAAACAGCCTCAACCTTTACAGCTTTTTTTCACAGTAGAGGTGTTCCAGCCCTCTCACTATTTTTCTGTTCCTCCTCTGGACCCAGTCTGACAGATCAGTGTCTTGTACTGGGGACCCGAGAGTTGTATGCAGCATTCTAAATGTAGAATGGAGTAGAGAGGGAGAATCACCTCCCTTGACCTGATAACCATGTTTCCTGCACAATTATCACAGAGCATAGCTAATATCATAACTGTGACCTGCTATTAGCAATTACAGTTATTACTGTGCCACTAGGGAAAAAAAGAAAAATAGTTCTACTATATTAGTGTACCTAAAAATGGTTTCAAAAAAAGTAGTGGTAAAGCCTGTTTCATGATGCTTTTACCTCTGTGGGTGCAACAGGTCTTCGTTTTTTCTCCATGAGCCATTGTCAGCTAGTACTCCTTATTCAGACATCAGGTGTACTTTCAGGATGCATATGACATATTGTTTCAGACAGCAAGCATTCTCAGTACCCAGGGTAAGCAAATTACTGGGCTGCTTTTATTAATGTCTTGTGGCTGATGTGGTAACAGGAGCTGCATGGCTTTAATATGAGATGTAATGAAATAGGTGAACAGTTCCCTAACTCAGAAGTTTTTCCACCTCTTCTGTACAACACTGAAGCACCCTGTGGAGTTGTGTAGACTAGGGAGAGGAAAAATTGATTGAGATGGATTACTTGGCAATGAGAACTAACAGAAAACAAAAGAAGGAGGAATGTTATGAGAGAGCACAGTTCTAAGACTGCTTGCAAGATCAGAGTCTCAGAAAGGAAAGTTAAATGTAAATTTTAAACAGAGCAAGGTTAAAGGCAGAATTCAGAAAAGATGACAACATCAGAATGATGTCCTAATAGTTTATATGGGCAAAGCAGAACTAGAAATGTCATAAAAGACAGCTGTTATCTTAGTTAAGCTGGGTAATGGTAAGGTATCTCAGAGAACTAACTTTATGTTAAGTGTAAGTATACTATCAAGCCACTCTTACTAAGAGAACTCGACTTACTATGAAATTCAGGTCTTTTTAAAACTATGATTAATATTTGCATGATCTGAAGGCCTAATGTAACCCGCTACTGTTGGGCAGGAGACTGTGTGATGTTTATGCTGAAAGAAAACAGAACAGGCCAAGACGACAATACAGAAAAAAGAAAAACTGCAAGTGGTGTGATTAGCAAAGGTCAGGGCAGTAAAATTAGGCATTGGCAGGCAGTGCCTTCTGTCTCTGATATTAGAAGTCCTTTGTGTTATTCCCAGAGCCTGCTGCTGGAATACTGAGAAATCTCAAGTAAGACTTTTATTCTCAATAAGATTAGTACTCCTCATTCTAAGGCAAGGAAAAAAGTCATCATCTTTGTCAAATGCAATGGACACATCCTGCTTCCTAAAAACTAACCACAGAGAAAAGATGAGTGAGGCAAACAGGAAGTCGCGGTAACCTTCTGTCCTTCGATCAGTTTTAAATGCTCCATTTCTAACTATAGACAGCGGGCTGATTAGGAGATATGATTTGAAACTTGGTTTTGATAGATGTATGTAGCTACATAGGAGCAATAAAGCAGACTTAGCACTCTTCAAACACTAGTTGTTTTCATTTTATGATGCAAAGCAAGTAATTGTTCAAGAAAATTATCTTAGCAGTACAGTTAAAGTACAGTTTACTTTTTCTAATAAACAATCTTTTACAAGAAAAAGCAGGGCAACTCATTATTCTTGAAAGAAGGGATATCCAAGAGAGAAGAACTCATTTAAATTACTCTTTTCAGCCCTCATCCTGCATTTTTTCCCTTTTTGAACACATTCTATTAATCTTCAGTGCTCATAAACTGTAGACAAGAGAGACATAGACTAAAAAAGATAAATAATAAGCTCTAGGATAAGCCAAAAAATATGTTAAGCAGCCTTATGTGATTGGCTTATGAGAGATGGAGGAAAAGAGTTGATGAAAAATACAGGATAGCCTGAAACAGTTCATTTCAGAGATGATCATGCCATGACCTCAGTCTGTACTAGTTAGTAAAAATTCAGGTTAAGTGAAAATTGATTTACAGCAGAAGGTGTAGAGCATGTTGTATACATTAATTAACCATGCTTCATCATGTTAAATGTTTTGGTACCATGACCAAGTAGGGAAAGACAAAACAAACAACACAACTACTAATGAAATTTGCATGTTTTGCTGAGATAATCTGGGATAATATTGTAGTCTTGAAACGCTAATATGACCAACAACATATTCTTTATTCCATCTATACAATTTGCTCTCTTTTGTCAAAACAAAGTTCTCAGTGTAAGAATTTAACTTCTCTATCACAGAAAAAAATGACAGTGTTCAAACCAATCATTTCTATTAGTAAATCAGATTTACTTTTAGTTTAAAAATATTTCTGAAATTATGTCCTTCTATGTCTGTTTCATCAACTCATGCATCAGATTTAAAATTATTTAAAAACTTCTCCCAGACCACTATCATTTTGTGAAATTTGCAACATTCCTGTTTTCCCCTTAGCAGAACGAGTCAATGTCCTGCAGATGGGTTGGGTAGAAAATTAGAGACCAATTCCACATAAATAAAAGTAAGGCTCAAAATGCTGTTCAATTTGTAGATTAGAGAAAAAAATGTATGCAGAGCCATTTAAAACTGCAGACAAATTCTTTTAATAAAGCATAGATAACAGATTAGTCTGTGGATTTCCCAGTCACAGACAAATTTTCATCTGCTACTCCTTCTTGAAAACTGTAGATTATTAACACTATCTGCTGAGCATTGATGGTTGTTGATAACTGGAACGTGTTGTTAAACAACTGTGAGTTGTACCAGTGCTTGGAGATAATGTGTTCTCAAAACAGCACAGTATGAACACAGCAGGTACAAAGTAAAAGCAATAATAAAAAATTGAACAGGCCTTAAGAGCTGTGATTATTGCTGTGGTCTAGTTTTTATTTGCCCTTTGGAATACTGTTTCTTGAATATCCTTTGTTAAAAAGTATTGATGGCTATATTAGCCTCATATTTTCTCTCCTGGCAGCAGAATTCAAGAATATGGTGGAGAAGAGAGGAAGTATTCTAAGAATTTAAAGGCTCTAGGTGATTTTTAGTTCCAGATGGTTGAACAAGAGAAAAAGAAAAACCCTTTTAAGCTACAGAAAGATATTACAAAATATCTATCAAATTTGGTAATGATATTGCATTCTTAAAAGTACTGATAGGACCTCTATAATGGAGAAGTACTTACCTGTAGTAAACAAATAGACCAAAAAGAAACCACTAAGTTACTTTAGGGAAACAAAAATAGCAGATTCCTTATTCCAAAAAAGGGGAGAAGTAGATTAACCACTCTCTTGACTGAGATGTTCATGGAGTAGCGCAAGAGCCACGTTGGGAAAAAGTGCCAACAGGACTCCATGAAATTCAGAAAGGATGAGGCCAAACTTTGTACTGATAAGACAGAGACCTGCAGGGGTGCACTCTGCGGCCAGTGGGGCCAGGAAGCAGCACTGGAGCATGGTGATGGTAGGCAGTGACCTGAGCAGGGGCCAGACATCCACCTAAGAAGGAATTAGGGCCAGCTGGGGTCAACTGAGGAGTTATTAGACCATATTTAGACAAATGGAGTTTTGTACCCCCATACCTCAATACAGGTCCATACATCAACAGTATTTTTATATATGGTAGAATTTAATTTTCCTCCTACTGCATGTAGTGGGACATCACTTTTGAGGAACTGAATTCACAGTGCTTTTGCAGTTAAGTAAAAGAATGTAGTCATTCAAACTTTAGTCAATGAAACATTAAGCTTTAATGTTCCCCTAGGGTTCTTTTTCAAGCCTTGTTTTTAAGATGTCCTGGTTTCAGCCAGGACAGGGATAATTTTTGCAGTAGCTGGGAGTGGGCATGTCTAGGACACAGAGGTTATTCTGTACGACCTCATGTCATTTTCCAGGGACAAATGAGGAGGTCTCTACTGGGTCATACATCATGGCAGCTCATGACTGTAGGCCAGGCTCCACAGTGAGCATTTTGCATATGAATCACAGTCTTTCTTTTGTACACTTCTGTTAATAATATTGTTGCTGTTACTGTTAATTTTGCTTATCTCATTTCTCTTTCCAGTAACTTGTTCTTATCTCAACTTGTGATCCTTATCTTTTGTGCCTCCAGTTCTCCTCTACAGCCAGCAACAATGGGTGGGGAGGGGGAAGTGAGCGAGTGGCGTGTGGTTTCAGTGGGAGCACTAAATTGGAGAATACCATTCCAAAACCATGACATAAGAGAACATGATACACAAAAGTTAAGCAGCCCTGCCTTGACCAATCATGATTTTTCTGTCAACCACACACACACATATAAGAATAGAATATGGAAGTCTGAATACTTAGTGCATGTATTTGTATGTAAATTAATGTATTTGATAGACATAGTCGCAGATGACTTATTAGCTTCCTTTTTCCAGTAGAAATTTTGTTTTTAATCCATGTAGATTTTTCTTCTCAAAGTACTTATCAAGACATAAACGAATAATGATTGATAAAGAAATTCAGTATTGCTAAGACATCCCTTTCTATGTAAGCATATGCCACTTGAAGGAAGTGTTAGCTCGAAGTCAGCAGTGAGTTTTCTCTTTTGAGAATATCAGAAAATTCCAAAAATTCAGTTGAATCAGAAAAAGTGCAGCAAGAGATTTTCATACTGCAGACCAGGGACCTGAAAACAATGACTCAAATAAGCACTACAGGTTATCTTTTCATTCACCTATCTTACAGTGTCTAACAGAGAACATAACATTAAAAGGAAGAAGGGAAAGTATTTGTGCTACATTTACAAACAGAATTTTAGTCATACAAGATAAAATGCAAATGAGAGCCCTCATGGAATCATGTGACAATCTCGTTTCAGAACTAACAGTTAATTTTGCTTCTGCTTACTCTTGCATTTCCTAGAACACATGACACCTATGAGATTGCCAAAGTGTGCAATAGTGTCAAAAAGAAATCAGTTAATGATTGTTTAATGTATCAAAAGGCACGTGTCTTTAATGTCATTAGTAAACAGTCTGAGGTTTTGTACTGGTCGAGCAGTGCAGGGACTCAGGACCTGGCTGGATTGGCCTTGGCCTTTGTCTTATTTTAGTTTTTCTTAAAAAGTATCTGATGTCCATTGCCAAATGTGAGATATGCAGCTCTGAAACTGCTATATCTGAACAAGACTAGGCCTGGTGTGACCAGAAACTCCCACATATGAGAGGAGATGAATATACACCTTCCAGGCTTCAGATGGGAAGCAATGAGAAGGAAGTAGACTGTAACATGGAAATGAAAAGAAATAAATTTCACTTTATCTGGGGCTGAGAAGAAACCTCAGAATATACACCATCATTCTTATTCTGTCATCTTATTCCTCCTTTGCTGTCCTTCTACATGAAATGTGAACTGTTAGTGTTAGGACCTGGAGAGTTGTTGGGAAGGTGAGCCAGAGGTGGGAAGTAATGAAGTTTCTATATGACACTGATAATTGTATCATTAGCGAGATTTTTCTCTTTTACTGAGCTTATTTTGAGTAGTGTTGTGTTATTGAAACTTTATTATGATTAATAGCATAGTCTTCATTCAATATATGCAGTTTCCTTTTGCCATGACAGTTTTTAGTGTAACATTAAATTCTGGTGCCCTGCCCTCAAATATCACACAAAACATACTCCCAGGTATAATTATATTTATAGTTGTAAGTGAGGTGCTCAGAATTATCAACAACAATTTGTGAATGACTTGGACAATTATTTGGCTCAAAAGTTGTCATAGAAATAAAGCTCTTCTCGTGTGAGAAGAGCTGGGAGACAACAGTGAATCAAGTAGAGCATGCACATATAAAATTACTATTCCATTTAAAAATAAAATTACCAAAGTTTAAAAGAATCTCAAGCCTATGTTTAGAATAGAAATTAACTCTTTGTTAGGGCTTACCATGAAAAAAACCCTCCGCAACCTTATTTTACTACATCAAGTACATCTATACAATTTTACCATTTTAAAGGTATTTGTATGCATCTGATGTCAGAGAAGTACATAGATACAGACAAACTGTCTGTGTAATTGAGTATGATAATTTTCTTGTTTTAGGGAATCAAATTCTACTGTATAAATGGTATATGACTCTATAAATGGCTCTCAGTTGCTATCAGAACAGGAAAACTTTTTTCTCTCATCTCCCCACTTGTTCTTCCATTTAAATGTCTTATTTGTCTATCAAATACATTATTATCTTTAATATCATGTTACATTTTAATAATATTAAAATAGCTCATAGAATAACTTCATTTCATTATTGCTATTACTATTATTACTCCTACTCATTAAAATAAGCCCCATGAATAAGCTGATGTAGAGCTCAGGAGCTCAGAGAAGCATGTATGTAACACTTCCTTAAAATCTAATTTGAAAAAAGTAAGTTTTGAACATCTAGAGTAGTCTTACAAATTGAAGATGTCCTTCTTTTTTGGAAGTGGGCCCACAGAGGCCTACAGACAATGGAGAAGGATGCAGGAAGGCTGCAGAGAGACCTCAGAGGAAGAAATCCATCTAGGAGTGCCTTGACAGCTGCAGCTGCAGGATATGCCTGAGTCCAACAATCAGAAGCAGCCTGCAGACCCCTGCAGACTCCCCTGTCTGTGCCCCTCACCACTCCTTCCTTGCTCTCCCCCTCCCCATATATGGCCAAACATATCCCCTGTGGCCTATCCCTTCAAGTTTCCTTATCACTAAACCTTGGGATTTGATGTTCCAAGCAAGAAACCCACCTTTATTCCCAAAACTTCTGTATCCCCCTGTATAGAAGTTGACACCTTGTTCTAATAAACGCCATTTTGTGGGTCACATCTCATGTGTGTCCTTTCTCCCATACAAAGTGTGCCACTGGGTCTGTTGTGGGGGTCCCCAAACCCACACGCAATACTTCAACAGTTATTAAATTCCATATGACTAGTCTCTATCCACTTAATTCAAGCTGTTCAATTGTACTTTTTAAATACTTCTATCTCCACTGGAAGTCAAAGGTATAAAAGGAAGCAGGCCTTGACTGTTTATTTAATCCTATTTTTAACCTAAATATAGCAAAGTAGATTATTTACCAATATGAACAAGTGCTGATAAGATATAATTGATTTTTCTACTTATTGATACAACTAAAACTGGTGTCAAATAAATTCTCAAATTTCTGGTCATTAAATTATACTTTGAGATGAGACATCAGAAGTAGGAGACATTTTAAAAAGCCAACAGGTAACAAAGAGAACATTTTGCCATCTTATTCCATAGCCTTACTACAGTTTTTCCTAGCTCTGCAAAGCATATTACTGTGTTTGTAAGCCCATGTCCCCTAATTCCCATTAGTTACTGTTACAATTGTTTATACTTCAATTATTTATGAAAATTTCCCCACAAAGCATTTCACCTTTATGAGGAGAGTCATTTTACTTTCAGTTTGAGCAGTAACCACTCATGCCTGTGTAATTAAAGCAGAGTGTTTCAGTTTAACATCTGCAACACAAGAGAACACTAAATGTGCCTCTTTCATTAGGGATCAAAAGTAAACTATAGCAATAAACAGTAAAGCAATTTCAATAGTGTGTTAAAATATCAGCTGTACTGTTATCACAGACACAGAGTATATGGGACCTAGGGTAGTCAGATCTACAGTGCTGGATGAAAACAGAATGCATGATAAATGGCACCTGAGAAATAACTGGTTTTAAACCTTTTAGGCTCACTACTACACTGTATTTGAGCTCATTTGGAAATATTTCCCATTTGTTTTGTTTTTTTTTTCCAAGCTTTGTTATTGAGTTTATTATAACACCCAACAATTCATCAGTTCTGTTTGTATCTTCAGCACTATGCACATTCTACACTTTTTCATTCTTTTTTTTTTTTTTTTTTTAATTAATTAGCAAAATAGCCGATCTGTTGTAACACAGATGTTGTGTTCACTGGTGTTTGGAGTAATCTTGAAGTTGACCCCAAAATGTAGATGATCTTCTGGTTTCTTTGCTAGCCATTTAACACCCTGTAGAGATAGTTAACTTTTATATTATGTGATTTTTCATTTTTTACCATTTTGTGATACATATCCAGCACTTTCAAGCAAATATTTTATTGATAATTCTGAAAAAAAAATTATCTTTTCATTTTAGTATAACTTCTGCTTCCCATTTCCTACAATCTTTAAAACTACAAAATATTTTTGTACATCTCTTCAGGTAAGAATCACATAAAAATGAAAGCCAATCCTCTACAAACATAAAGGTGCACTGATAACCTCTGGAGTTTCCCAGACAAGTTTGGCATTTCTTTTGTTTTGTTTTGGTTTGTTTTGGTTTGGTTTTGTCTGGTTTGGTTTTATGGAACTGACTCAGGGAGCATGATTTCAACTGTATCACGTGGAATGAGGGAGAATAGAATGCGTACTTGAAATCACTCAGGGACTTCTTAAAAAAATATAGGAGTATTTTGAGAAGGAAAATAATACTTATGAGATGTTGAATCAGACTGTTTGTCACCTGTCCCCCCTTTTTACTTTCAAGAATGTACCTCTTACTCTTGTCTCTTAGAAACTTGAGGGTTTATAAAACTGAAGTCTGTGAGCCTTTACTGCAGTCAGACTTCCTCTAGCAAGTCACACAAGATCGGAGTTGGCAGAACATGTAAAACTTCAAGAGAGAATAAATTCTGGAATTGGGCTTTTAAGAAAAGTAGGGGTTTGGTTTATTTGTGTTTTGTTTGTTTGTTTGTTTTTAATTATTCTTCCCCTAAACCCTACTCAAGTGCTTTATTTATGAACAGTGATTTTAAAAGAAGCTATAAAATATGTAGCATCCAGCATTCAAGTACTCTTTAACTGGTTGTTATTCAGATCTCTTGAAAGTACCTTGCTTTGTGTATAGTAGCAACAATGACCAGTAAATTATGAAGGAGAATCAGAAATATCACCTGTAAAGCTGACTCTTCACTTCTCTCTTGAAACCTGGAGTTTATCTGAAAATGGAAGAGCTTCTGCAGCATGAGAAGTGACTTGATGAATATGAAATAATGTGTGATATTTGAGAGTCTTCTTCAGAAAATAGGATATCTACTAATAAATAGGGGTGCAAGGTTAGCCACTATGACTAAAGAGATGATTTTGTAATCCAGATTTAAAACACCCTACCTTTTTGTGGATACTGGAAACACAGTTCATTCTACTACTGAATTCTTCTGTGAAAATAAATAATTTCCTTTCCAGTATTCAGACTTTTAGGATTCAATTTAGGAAAAAATTTCTTTGATCACTTTTCTGTTAGATCTTGAAACTCTAGATTAGTTTAAAAATCTGTATAGTTGCTGATGGAGATAATCACAAGGCAAGACTAAAATAACAAAAATATTGGAATGTTCTGCAATGTAAACAAAAGGTCTTTATTATGTTTTAGACAGGTTTTACATGTTTTATGAAGTTCTAAAAGTCTTGAAATAATAATGGGTCTGATTCTTATTGCTAGGACATTTTTATTAAAGAAGCAGAATACTGAAGGATCCTGCTGGGTTTTTTTTCTCCATTTTGTTCAAAACTATACACTTACAGAAACTTCTTATAACTCCTTTTTAAATTCAAATAAATAGAAAGTAATGTAGAATCCTACCTTTTGCTCTGCCTGTGCAGTCATTTCTGTTCTGTTATGCAAACTAACAAGCATCAAACATATCAAACCCTTCCTCACAGTAACATTTGCAGTCTGTAAATTAAAGACATGAAATTCTCAGGAGTATTTTTAATAATGCTTTGATTATTCTATTTCATCCCATACTTTAGTTTTCAAGGTTGTGCAGATACAGCAAATGACCCAAAAAAAGGGAATTTAGGTCAATCAAGCATATACTTGGAAGAGCTCTAAGACTTAGTGTGCCAAAACTTACAAAATAAAATATAGATCAAAAATAAATAAATTAAAGCATATTGAAATATCAAATAACGGAAGAACTAATGCTTTCTGTAGATTTCTTGCACATTATGTAGCTAGAAAAGTTCCCAAGTTATTTCCAACTATATGTCTTATGTTTTTAAGTTAACTGAGGAACCCATGAGACTCCGGACAGG
>NW_020955276.1:2554907-2561344 GCF_003031625.1 Empidonax traillii
AGGACCAATGGGATGCTGCTGGATCCGCAGGTGATGACTATCTTCTGCTTGATCTCTCTTGCTCTCTCTCTCTCTCTCTCTCTCTTTCTGTTTCTCTCTTTGTCTGTCCCTTTCTCTCTCTCTCCCTTTCTCTCTCTCTCTTTTTCTCTTTCCACTTCTCTCTCTTTCCTGCTCTCTTTCTCTCTTCTCTCTCCTGTCTTTTCTATTTCTTTCTATGTCTTCACCTCACATTCATTGTTAAATAAAATCTGTATTATTGACTTTGCCATATGGTTGCATCTTAACAGAATGAAAAAAATGGCTTTGAAGTGTTTTGAAGGCATTTTTATACAGGTGAATTTTTAGACATGTATCCCTTCAATGGGCTGTTTTAAATTCTTTCAGTGTAAAAAAATCAAGCAAAATGAAAGACCGTGTATGGTTGTAAGGAACTGGATGTGAACACTCCATGCTCTACAACCTTTATACCTGGTGTAAACATAGCATATCATGAATGTTTGTAGTCAATGATAACTACATTTTGGCAAATTTTGGTGAGATGTTTCAAAGTAGCTTTATTAATACTTAAAGTTTTTTCTTATTTCCTGGAAAATTTTTGTAGAATTAATCCGTGAAAAAAAAATCACAAGCATTTTTTCCCTACTTGTTCTGAAACTTTATTCAAAAATAGAAATGAAAAACAAGTCCAGAAATTAGTCAGCTATTCTTTTAACAGCAACCATAGTTTCAGTCTTTATTCTTACATAGTTTTTTATGAAACAGAATAAAAATCTGACATTATATGCAAACTAATTTTTGCCCACCTCTATATAAACTCCATTCTATTCATACCTATTATTTACTACTTAAAAAATCAGCTTAATGTAATGGACACTAACACCACTGTCAGTGAAAGATGAATTAGTCCTTCATATTTAAGGAGATTTCCTACTAATTTAATTCAGAAAATTGTCAGATCACAGTGCTTTAACTAAAACCCACTTCACAATCTAGCTACATAAACCAGATAATTGATAGTTTAGAACAAATTTACAACAGATTTACAGGTTTTGGGTTTATGGTTTTTTGTTGTTTATTTAAGTCTCTAAAATTAAGTTTTCAAATCCTGTAGGCACTTGGGAAAATAAGATAGTTCATCATAATTCTGGTTTTGAGGCAGAGATAGAAGTGCACAATGACAACATGAAGAAGAGGCACGTTAGATATGTAATTAGAAGCCTAGGTTCTTAAGTGGCCAAAACATTTCTACAAAATGTCACTATTAATTCTTTTAATATGTTTTGATGAATTATACCTATTCCCGAAGACAGCTCATTATGTAAAGCTGTATTTAAGATGTATTTTGTCATTCTGTAGCATTTTTCTTAAATAACTATATCCACCATTTAGCAGATGCCAAAATATCTGATTAGCATTTAAGATCCAAACTGTTACCTGATAAAGAAGAATCACAGTTGTTTTATATATACATTTCCCTTCAAGAAGCCCAGACTGAATACATTATGCCATTACTGGATCTATTAATGATGCAAGGTGCTGCTTACTTTCAGCAAGAGATCAGAATTACACAGGATTATTAATAGGATTATATTTTACCACTTACTATGGTCAGATGTTTACAGTGAAAGAAGCAATTATAAATGACACATTGAACTGCTGAAAATATGATGATAAACCCCATCTGTCAGCAACATGCATTTGTCTTTTGAACATTATTGGTTTGCAAAAGCTTTCACTAATTCTGTACAATTTATTCAAAACAATTAATTCATAGAATATCAACGACAGAAATTAACATTTTTATTTATTATTCAAGTAACTCTATAAAACAATAGATTTTACCTTTGAAGTTTTGTTCAAAACTTATTTCACTGATTTTGAACCAGATCTGTAAAAAAGGTAAGATTTGTAATGCAAAAAATTCTGTCCCACATATCCCCTAATTCTTCATGTCTTAGTAATTATGGAAGAAATGTGAAATTTAACAAACTTTTAAGGATTTCTTCTTTCATTTTGCATCACAGCTAGAGCTGATAATAGATTTACATAACTGATAAGAGATTGTCATTAGTCCTTTGGGGATTAAAGAGCAAAGCAGAGGAACGAGAAACACAGCTTTCATTGTAAGACGAACAGAACATAAGCAATAAATTGAAAAGGTTTTAAATGTATAAGGATGGTGCAATTGGTCATATTGGATGTATTTTCTGGACAAATAATTCTTAGCCCTTTGAAGGACTATGGAAAATTATCCACTTTAGCAAATTTCAGATTCTTTTTTTTTTAATTAACAAACTGTTAATTTTCTAGTGCACCTGTCTCACTAAGCAGAAGTCATCATTTTTTCGGGGATGAAGCTTATGACTTAGATGCTACTTATATTTCTCTATTTTAGGCTGTTAGGGAATGGTGGAGTCTGTTGGATGACATCTCCTTTGACCTTCAAGTAACTGCAGTACAGCTTAGGCCAGTGTTCATGGGGCAAAAGGTTCTTCTAAACTTAAATGGTACAATAAATCACATAGAAATAGGCATAGAAAACCAGATCTGTGGTTCATTGAATCCATTATCTTGTCTCGGTGGCATGCAATAGTGGTTTCAGAGGTGAAGGAGCAAGATACACCATTTATTTCTCCGAAGTGTAGGTTGTAAAAGCTGGTTTTTATTCTGTTTTCCTAAAAGCACTCCCTGGCATTTTGAGAGAGTGAATAAAGTGCCTGGCACATGGACAAGATCTGTAAAATCTCTTTGGACTTTACTTGTTCTTTGCAAATAAGGTGTAATTAGTCTCTGTTAGGTGAAATGCTGATACTGAGTTGAGCTCTTCACAGCTGCCAATACCTTATTTTGTAATTTTTTTTCCTTACTATTAATAGAATTTTTTAACAGTTAAGAAGAGGAGATGTTACAGTGAAGCAAGGAGTATGGAGTTAAATTTCTTCTTTTGCATACTCTGAAAAGTTCTTACATAACTTTAGACAAAACACTTCATCAGTATTTTTATGAAATGAACTGAGCCAGATTTAGTTTTTCGAACTCCTATATGATTTAGCTTTTTAGCAAATGTAAAACTTCTGGAGGTATGCATTTTAACCTCAGAAAGTACTGTTATAATTTCACAGTCAATACAATCTTGAGAATAAAATGGACTCTTCTGCAATGAAGTTATTTCCTGTCATAATTTCAATTTAAAAATCTTTAGTATCAGTGGAAATGAAGGATCAAGAAACAGTTTGACTTCCAAACCCCAGACAGCATGTGAAAGGCTGAAAGTTGATAAGGAGTGGAAGAAATCTGACTAAAATTAATCTAAGAGCTTTTGTGAGGTTCCAAGTTGACCTGTCGTTCTCACTTCTTACATTGCACCTTAAGTTTTTCTGTTCCATGACATAACACAATTTCTGACAATAGTGAGTGAATTGCATGAGGAACACTCTTGAATAAATACTTATAGCAGAAGAGTTATAGAATTTGTTGATTTTTTTTCCTTGGGCACCATATACCTTTTCTATTTTTGTAGTTTTATTGGTAAATTAGAAAGAAAAACAAAGGCTGCATAATGCATTTGTTGAATTCATGCCTTTCCATAGTCTAATTTACAAGACTGAAAATCATACAAATGTTCCTTCGATTTCATTCAGAATATTTAGTGCAATAGCTATAATTGTGGGGAATTATAACATTGGTTGCTGCTCCAGCACTTCATTCTGGCACAAGCTGTATGTGTTAGTGGTATTGGAGGTAGCACAAAATGCTTTGCAGCCTTTTCTAACAACTTCCATTGAAAAAACAAAACAAACCCACCTATTTCCACATGTGTTACTGTCAGCATCTTGTCCAAACCTCTTAGTTTTATTTAGGTATAGATTGCAGCTGCTTGCTTTTCAACACTTTGAGAGTTGGTGTCTAATTCCAGCTATTGCCAGTTTTCTTTATCTCATTTTATTACTTTCACCTTTAGGACTGGAGATAGGTAATTAATTATTTAACACTGAACAGTGATAAATATTTGCCAGAGGTACCTTCCTTTCTTCCTTCCTCTCTCCCTTCCTTCCTTTTCCTTCCTTCTACAAAACAGATGACTGAAAAGTAAGTCATGGAGGAGGGAATAACTCAGGTGCCTGATTTCGTCAGTGGTCACTGAGCCAGTAGTTTAGTCTTTCCAGATGAATATAGTACTAAAGTATATATCAATTTCCAAGTCCACTTTAGGCAAGATGGGATTTCATTATCCTTGGAACTCACCTATTGCCAGACATTAAATTTACCCAACAGAATTCTTTATAATGCAATTAGGTCTTTAACATGTTCTACTGAGTTATATTTAGATGGAAACATTAAGATAACTTTTTATTGTGCCATTGTTGCTTTCTCTTTTTTTTTTCCCTCTTCTTTTAGTTTTTAACGTTTAAAAATGAGTAGGAAAGATCAAAGCATTTTTGCTTGAATTGTTTTCCCATTCCTGTTTGATTTAAGAGGTGGATTTAAACTCTGGTATCCCCTGATGTCTTGGAGAGATGGTATGTGAAACACACATATCCTAAGAGAAAAAATAAGAATGAAAAAATTGAATCATTTACTGCACAGGTTAATACATATTTCTTCAGAGTGATGAACAAATCATTACTTTTTTACAGTGATTTATAAAATAAATCATTACAATTACAGTGTTTTAGGGCCAAAAAGTTATTTATAAATGTGGGTGATGTTTATAATTCCAAATCAGGCTCAGGACTTAGGCTGGCCGCTGACATCAAGGTAAGTATACTACTGTATGTATAAACTACATCTTATGCAGTTCAACTCTTTCAAGCTGCTTTCAGATCAAAATGGCTACCTAATAAGGCCTTAATTTTCGTGACATCATTCTGTTTCCTCATTTACCTTGGATGACTAATGTACTGGAGTTAGAGATGGTTTTAATATCTATTCCAAAAGGAAAAGAAAAATAAGAAAAAAACCAGTTAACATTTTAATTTTTACAATTCTATTGCCTATTCTAGGCAAGTTTTTCTTCTACATATTAGGTTTGAAACACAGATTAATTTCTTGGTAAACTGTAAACAGGTAGAAAAATTTATATAGAGCCTGTCTGTTGGAAGTCAGTACCAAATGTGTGACTGCTTGAGCATCTCTACTTAGGTATATGCAGAGGCTGTACATAGGTATCTGGATGTGAGAGGTTGAGCAGGAGCCTCTGCTAAGGAACTCAAGTGAAATTATTCAAATCATGCAAGATGTTCCCTTTTAACAAAAAGTTGAAAAGGAACTACACTAAAGACATGTAAGAAGAGGTTCAGATGGTCATCTCTTCTCTCCACTGTGCACTACAAAAGATGCAAAAGACAAAGAATAAAAAAACTCCCAATTTTTGATCTGGGATTTTGTTTGCCTTTCCTTCTTCCCTCCTTTTTGTCCCCTCCCCCACTGCACTTGTTATACAAGCAATGTTTGCTCCCTCCTCAAAGCAATGTTATACAATGCATGATGAAAATCTGAAATTCTGTTTTAGAATGTGATTTAGGTAAGGTTTACACGTTCCAGTAAATTTTTTTCAAACATCATTACTGTCAACAGTTTAGGTGTAGTAATAAGGTTTTGGAGAATTTTTAGCTGATTCCATTGTAAAAATTAAGGACATTTATCTTTTAGGGAATAATTTCTGGAAAAAGAACGAAGAACATCCAGTGAAAGTACTGTAATGAAGACTAAAAAAATTCTTAAAACAATGATCCACAGATAACATTCCTGCTGTCATTCTAGCATCCTAGAGTAAATTGATAATTTATATTTAGTTTACAGATCTACTGTTCTTTTGTAATGACAGAAAAAATCTGTGCAATGAACTCCACATTCAACTACTGTCTCTGTTCCTCTGGGAAATGGTGGTGTCAGGGCACTGCTTTGTGGTGCTTTGATGGATTCGTTGTAGACTACCGAGAAGCTGTTTTGATGGGGCAAAAGAGGAAGGTTTTTACCGACTCTCCAACCACAGAAAAAGTCTGTGATGTCACAACTGCAATGGAAACATGTCAAGGAACAAGAGTTATTCAGGGGAATACATGAAATTAAAAAGAAAACATTGAGGAAGCATAAAAAAACACCATTGAGGAAGCTTCTTGAAGAAACCCCAATCTTCCAAACCTACTCTTTTGAGAGCACTAGCTCTAGAACCTAACTCTAATGAGAATTTCTGTAAATTAAGAGACTGCATTCTCACCTCTTCCAGGGAACAGAAGATCACAACCATGATCATAGAATCATAGAATCATAGAATAGATTGGGTTGGAAAAGACCTCCAAGATCATCAAGTCCAACCCCTGATCCAACTCCAATTACTATATCATGGCACTAAGGGCCACATCCAATCTCTGCTTAAAAACCTCCAGGGATGGTGAATCCACCACCTCTCTGGGTAGGCTGTTCCAATGCTTGAT
>NW_020955276.1:2563129-2588327 GCF_003031625.1 Empidonax traillii
GTCTACCAGCTCCAGAGGCCAGTTGCTTTGAGGGCCATCTGTCTTACTGGTAAAAACTGAGGCAAAGTAGGTGTTAAGTACCTCAGCCTTCTCCTCATCTCTATTAACTATGTTTCCCTCTAAGTCCATCAAAGAATGGAGGTTTTCTTTGCCCCTCCTTCTGTTATTAATGTATTTATAGAAGGACTTTTTGTTATCCTTAACAGAAGTGGTCAATTTAACTTCAAATTGCGCTTTTGCATCCCTGATTTTCTGTCTGCATAATCTAGCTGTCTTCCTGAATTCTTCATAAGTAGTCAGCCCTTTCTTCCATAGCTGGTAAACTCTCTTTTTATCCCTGATTTCCTTCAGAATCTCCCTGTTTAACCAAGATGGTTGTCTTCCCCACCGGCTTGCCTTTCGGCACACTGGTACAGCCTGTTCCTGTGCACTCAAAACTTCCTGCTTGAAGCACATCCATCCCTCCTGAACCCCCTTGTTTTTAAGGGTTGTTTCCCAGGGTATGCTCTGGACTAGACTTCTGAATAGGTCAAAATCTGCCCTCCGGAAGTCCAGCGTAGAGGTTTTATTGTTGGCTCGCCTGGAATCTCCGAGTATTGAAAATTCTCTTATTTCGTGGTCACTATTTCCCAGGCAGCCTTCAACCACTACGTCTCCCACCAGCCCCTCTCTGTTCGTAAACAGCAGGTCTAGCGGGGCCTTATCCCTGGTAGGTTCATTTACCAGCTGATGAAGGAAATTGTCCTCTATACACTCCAGGAACCTCTTAGACTGCCTCTTCTCTGCAGTATTGAGCTCCCAGCATATATCTGTCAGGTTAAAGTCACCCACAAGGACAAGGGCTGACGATTTTGAGACATCTGCCAGCTGCTTATAGAATAATTCATCTCCTTCATCATCCTGGTAGGGCGGTCTGTAACAGACACCTATGATGATGTCAGCCTTGTTGGTCTTCCCCCTGATTCTGACCCATGATTTTAGAAGCATTTCAAGAGAGATTAAAAGCAAAATTGTGAGACACACAAATTATTCATTGAATTGTCCCTGTTTAAACAAGTACTCCCTTGGTTTCAAAAGAAGTATATATGAATTTGTAGCAACTAATACTTTAACAACTTAATAATCATAACAACAGTATACACGCATGAAATGTTTTGCTCCTTGAAGCAAATAAGATGACATTACAGTTCAGTGTTGAATCATACTTGAATACTGTATAATCTCACAGGAATTCCAAAGTACACTATTTGCATATTTACCTAGCAGTACAGCACTGAGTTGAAAATACAGTAGTATTCTGCCAAGTTTTGGCTGAAGTATGTTATGTAATCTAATTGATCCGGTATCACACTTACACCTAGAGTAATTTTCAGTGCAAACCACCAACCTAATAATTTTCATTCATGCTACATTGGACAAGTAGAGGAAGTTTAACTAAATATTACATTTTTCATATACTGTATTTGTATATTTAAATTTAGAGAGTTTTGCCATCACTTATGTTTCTTGTTTTCAACAGCAACAGCAGTAGAATATGCAGATTTCTGCAATGCAGGTATTCTAATTCCATAAAATACAAGAAGGGTAAAACAGCATGACAACAATCAGTTCAAGTGATATTTTTTGGCTTTGCTTTCTTCTGTTTAAAATTCTAAAAGAAAAGGAATCAACAGTAATGTTAAAAAACAGCTCTAGAGAATAAATTAAAAAAAAAAAAAGACAAAACACCCCAAACCCTATATTTCAAAGTATATTTTGTTTAGCATCCAGTTTTGGAGCTTTGTCTTCTTCAAGGGGAAAAAAAAAAAAAAAAAAAAAAAAAAAGATATGGTTCGCAAGGGGAGATGCACTACCAGTGGGGAGAAGAATGAAATAGATGGATGCTTCAGGTTTTGTCCAAAGCATTGGTATATATGATTCTGTATCTCCAAAATAACTTCAAAAAATGCTAGCTTGAGAAACTTCCATAAGAAAAAGCAAAGAAAAGTTTATCTTGGAATTCTATAGCTGGAGAAGGTGTCTTTTATAATAAAACTCAAAATATACTTGGGGCCACTGATATCATAATGACAAATTAGACTCATTCTTAGTAGAAGCAATTGTGCTGTGTTGCAAAGGAGGATTACACACTTTTTCCAGATTACGCCATTCTGAGAGCGAAGGGGTAAATGCCCAAAATGTTGATTAGATTTGATTTTATCCCATGAGAATACTGACATCTCATGACATTTATTTTATCAAATTCCCTTTTAAAGCAGATACTGACTTCATAAAACTACTTATTTTTATGTTTGTTTCTTTCTTTTTCATTTCAGTGGTGCCTTCTGAGCAAAAACTCATGATGTAGAATAATTTCACCCCCTATTGTAGCCAGATTACATTTTATCTTCATTTACTGATAACCAGATAATACAGCATTCTTTTTGTTTCCTACAAGTTGTGATCAACTGTATTAAATCAGTGTTCTTATAAGTAAAGGTATTTTAAATAATGCTAAGAATAATGCTAAGAAAACTGCATGACAATTCAGTTTCAGTGAGGTGGAGTTTATATACCTCTTCTCTTTTCCTGTTACCATGGTTGATGGGACAATTAGCACTATTAAGGTTTTGAAACCTTCCTTGGAGTCTGAGCCAGCCTTTTTCAAAACTAAACAAAGTATATCATACTTTAAAGAAATTGCAAACTACTTGCAAAATCAAGTAGATTTCTTCTCATCAGCCAAACTTTGAAATCCCTTAATGAAGAAGAATAGCAGTTACTAGCTTTTCCCTTGTTTATTGCTTTCTTCGTTTTTTTACAGATTTTGAGGCTTAAAATCACAGGTCTGTTTTTAGTTCTCCAAGAGAGTTTCAGAAAGTATCAAACATTGCCTCCACACTTTTGAAAACAACAAACCTACAGAAATGTGCACAAACCATATAATTTCACACTTTATATGCAAAAAAGAAAACCCATTAACATTATCCAAAATAAAACACATTAACTAAGAGGAAACAACACACAAAAGTCTTTGAAAAAGCTGCAGAACAAAGGCCTCTCACAAATTTGGATGCTAAGGTGACAGCAAAATAGCAAAAAAGATCGCCACTGGTGTGCTTGCTTCATAAAGTCTGTGTGTTTCCACATGAACTATAACCATTGCACACTTTCAAATGTCACCCATTATGAAGTTTGGATATCAAATTCATAACACAGATATGAGTAGAGGAAAGAAAAAACCATAGAAATATGCCCCAAAATGGCACTTTTTGATGTCTGACAAACAACCAGATGTGAGAGGCAGCTTAGCTTTCTTGAAGCAGCTACATGGTCTGTCAGATCACTAAAACATTCTGAGAATAGGTTATATCAATAGTACCGGATTTTTACCATCATCTTTATAAAATACTAAATCAATCTTATACTTGTATAGGAGAGCTAATTGAACGCAGAGGAGGCATGAGACAAGAAGTCAATATTACACCACGTTTGAGAAAGGATCTATGGGTGATACCTTAATCGACAAAGCCATAAAATTAAATTCAGTAAAGGGTAAAACTACTGGAAATGCTAGTCATCTGAGAGATAGGGGACAGATATAGAACTATAATTTGATTAAAAATTGCAAACATGGATTCACAAAAGGAAGCAATAATACTTCAGAATTTTCAAAGAACAAGCAAGGTATGATGTAAGGAAAATGTCTGTGTATCTTGTTATTTTTTTTTTATCGTATTTATTTACATTTTCATAGAGTTCTTCACAAAAAATGTCCTAAAATTTCTTAATAATTATATAGTCAGCATACATTCTGTATATATTGCTAACATAACAAATTAATTTTTAAGGTATATATTCTTTTTGGAGAAGAAAAATAGATTAAAAAGTTGTTTTCTGTTCAGGAACCAGGACAATAATAAAGCACACTTATTCTGATTTCAAAGTAACCCTATTCTTTATTTCTGTGAGTGAAAATAAAAGAGCCTTTTAAAGGCATTTGGCACTTAAGAACCTCCATTTTTTTGTTTAGATCCTGGCAACAGACAGGGAACACTAATCAAGTATTAATAATCATGTGTACATTCAAGACGTAGCATAATTAGAACACAGTGCATCACATTGGATTCATTAATTTAGTTAGTTAGTTTTCTATAGGTGTATTCAATAATGACATTAAAATAGATTTCCTTATACTGTCATAACTCTGTGGATCTTGTGTTCAGAAGACAACAGCCCTCTGATTATGAAATTGTCATTTTGGTAAACATAATGTGAAGAATTAAAAAAGGAAGCTTTAAATCCCTCAAGATACCCTCCTATTCTGTTACAAAAAAGAATTTTCTCAGTGCTTTTAAACTCTGCACTTTTTGTATACAGTTTTTGCCATACACGTTCCCTACAAGTACTCTGCTCACATCTTTCAAGTTAAGGTACAGATGAGGTCAATCACTGCTTTCCTGGAGGAAGGTGTTTTACATGTAATAAATTGGACTACACCAGTACAACGAATCAATACAAATTAAGATTCCTCACGATCTTTTTTTTTTTTTTTTTAATGACACGTAAAGTAAGTTCTCTAGCACAGTGGAAAGACAAAAGGCAAAGGATTAGAAAATTAAATGCAGTGCTGTATTACTATTTGCATGATTTGGCAAAAAATTTCACTCCTCAAACATTGGTTTTTAACAGCTTGCTGTTATTCCTAACAACTGATGAACATTAAAAGTATTTTTTAAAAAAATCCTAGAGAAACTAGGGAAAGGAAATAAGTCAGAAAAGAGAGATCTGGCACCAGAAACAATATTGTTATAAATAAACTAGTATGAAATACATAAATAAATAAATATATGAGCTGGGGGGATTGGTCTTCCCACAAGAAAAGTGATGGCACAAAAAAAAGTGACTTCAGGTTGTGCCAGGGAAGGTTTGGATTAGATATTAGGAAAATATTCTTCGCTGAAAGAGTCATCAAGTAGTGGAAGAGGCTGCCCATGGAAGCAGTGAAATCACTGTCCCTGGAAGTGTTCAAAGAATGTGTAGATGTTCAGCAAAGCTTAGGTGACATGGTTTAATGATGGACTTGGTACTGGTAGGTTAATTGTTGGGCTTGATGATGTTAGAGGTCTCTAAAAATGATTAATGTTTTTATAAACACTTACAGATTTTTTATTCTTCCAGGCAAGTCTCTGAAGAATTTACTTTCCTGTGATACCTGATCTCTCATTACAAAAATATACAAAAATTTATGCAATGCTTAGAATTGCAACAGCAGTGTGAATGAAGCACTGGATTAATTAATGGATTAAAATCAAGACTGAAGATGTTTATTGAGTGCAATCTTTAGAATCAGACACCATTTTTGTGATAAACCCAAGACAAAGGTAAACATTAAATGGTAACATTAGTAAGTTGCTATTTAGGGGAAGTTTTCTATATTTAGAAAGAATGTGTCTATATGTGAATTCTCATATACATACACTTAAGTATATATACATATAAATGTATCCCCATAAATATATATAAATATATATTTATTTTGTGTGATTGCACAAAAAGAAATATTTGATTATACACATAAAGTTTATTTCTAACCCAAGTTCTGAGGATCTCCTCTCTGTTCTTTTTCTTTCTAGTTGTTCAATCGCTTGCCATATACCCTCCACCCTCTAAGAAGCAGTACTGATAATTTTGTTGAACTGTTGTCAGTTATTCAGACCTTTCTTCAGATGCATTGTAATTGTGTCCCCCCTATGCTTTTATGAGTTTTTAGTTTAAGTCTTGTTTGAGGTAAGCTGAGCACAAGTTCAGCATCATTAGAAAAATAATGTTTTAAAGGTAGAATGTAACTTGCATGAGTGATACTAATCTTCAGAACATGTTTCTGAAGCAGGTGTTATAAATAGACAAAGAAAACTTTTAGGTACAACAGAGCTAACAGGGATTTGTACCAGATAAACAGATGAGCCTAAATTTTAATACTTTCAGGGTTTAAAGGAGAAAAGAAATGAGATTCACTATATAGAGCAGCACATTTAAAAAAGATTGCTAAACTTTCGAACAGCAAGCTGTATCATAATTTTACATGCTAAAGTTTATTTTTGTTTTTCATAGGAGTCAGTTATTCCCCATAGTTATAATTACTATGTGGCATTGTCAGGATGCAAGTCAGATAGAAATGGGTCCATATGGATTTTTATTGAGCTTCTGATATGTTTTATGATCATGAAGTATCTTGGAAGTGTAGAAAATATGACATGTGGTACTTTTGCATCTGAAAAGCTCAGGAAGATTTTCACATCTCAGGGTTTTTTTCAAATGAGTTTTCTTTTTTTCTTTCCAGTTTGAGACTTCCATCATCTTCAAGTATGGATCTCTTATTTCAGCCTCTGCAGACAAACCTTATTAAAATTTAATGATTAATGTCATTAACCTTATGTCTTTTGGGGATGACCTCTGAAGAGATACAGAACATGTGCTAAAGGAACATGTGAAAACTGACAACTAATACATCATATTATAATGGTTCCAAGTTCATGTTGCATTATATGCCATCTCTTTCTACTGCTGAAAAGATCAGATCAACTTTTAATTTCCTAATCAGTACTGGAGTTATTCATAGGTAGGATCCCTGTTTTGTGCTTTGCTCTGCATATCAGTTTCTAGATTTATTCTTTACCTCCCCCTTGTTCTGTAAGAAACTGAGCTGTCAAAATGTTTGGTCATTATGCACTTCTCCTTTCAAATTTTGCAGTATGTTTATAACTGTAAGGGTGCAATTTCTTATCAATAGGAAGGAAAATAGAAGACTAGCATCAGCTTTCTTCTGTGACTGAGTGTCCTGGTTTCAGATAGGATAGATATTTTGGTTTTTTGCTAAGTCATGTTTATTCTAAGTCATGGACCTTTTTCTTATGTCATGCTCTGCCAGTGAGGAGGTACAGAGAAGAAACTGGGAGGGAGCATAGCCAGGATAGGTGACTGGAACTGACTAGGTGGATGTTCCACATCACAGAACATCATGCCCAGTATATAACTGGGTGGAGTTACCCGGAAAGAAGGCAGATCTGGATTGAGGAAGAGGGGTCTGGCATCGGTCCACAGGTGTAGAGCAATTGTATTGCACATCACTTGTATTTCACTTTTCAATATCATTGTTATTATTACTGTATTTTAGTTTATTTTCCATTAATAAACTGTTCTCTCAACCTAAAAATTTTACTTTAAGCCTTCTCCCCATTCCACTGTGAGGTGAGGAGAGAGGTCAATGGGTTGAGCAGCTGCATGGTGCCTAATTTCCAGCTGGGCTTAAATCAAACACTTAGTAAGCAGACAGAAATATGAAGGAATAAGAATGGATTTAGAGAAAAGTCATAACCTAGTCCCTACTAGATAGAGAAGACAGAAGTGCACAGAGATAAATTTTAAACATATTTTTCTACATTTTCCTTTTGGTTTGGGTGGCCAAGGTTTTAAAGGAAGAGACTGTGTCTGAAAAAATGACTAAGAATGTAGAAAAAGGACTCTTCTCATCAGCAATCAGCAAAAGTTATCTCTGGGAACTCCCTCCAAAGATTATATGAACTTGAATTACAGAAAATAACAAGTTATTTACTAGACTTGAATATCACTTGACAGTCTAGATATTAGCAATATTATTTTTGTGAAGTCTCAAAGTCCCTCATAAAAATACATCTTAATTTACATCTTGGAAGGAGCAAGTCTTTTGCTCAAAAACCCCCAGTTTAACTGACACAGAATTGCATGCCTAGTTCACTAAGATGATCTCTTATCTCAGCAAATAAATTTATAAATTTCAGTAAGAACAGAATGCTAGCATGAAAACAAAACATGAATAGTGTTTTCATGTTAGAGATATAAAATGAGAGAAGCTCTCTATGATGGAGTTTGCATCATGAAAGAACTTTGAAAAGCAGGTGTTACAAACTTCTATAATAATCAATTCCAAATACTAAATCTTTTTTTTTTTTTTTACTAATGTTACTGCTTTCATAGAAAAGCAAGGGAGAGAGAAAGGGAGGAAGGAAGCAAGCAAGCAAGCAAGCAAGCAAGCGAAAATAACCTAGGAAAAGAGACTATTTTCTTTATTTATATTGGAGTGCTTTCTTAAGATAAGTAGATTCTCTGTTACATTGGAAATAAGAAATTATACTCCTGAAAATAATAATTTCTGATCTAATGTTCCAAAATGAAGCCAAGAATGCTTTTCTTTTTGGGCTTGAGGGCAAAATGGCTAAAATGCAGTATGGAATTAATTTTCCAGAAATTTGTTCCTAAGTTTATGCCACTAATGCAAAGCCTTTCCTTCTCCTCTCCTCTCCCCTCCCCTTCACTTCTCTCCTTGTCCCTAAGGAAAAAAAGTAGAATTTAGGTATTTAATTCAATTTGCAATGTAAAAAAAAAAAAAAAAAAGTCTTGTGAATTAAAAATTTCTTTTATTTTATTATTTTCTTTTCCTTCCAAAATTCCTTTGAGTAACATAGAACATAATTTTGATTCAATAGACAACTCACTAATTTATGAAGAAGCTTACATCTTCCCCTAAACTGATGTTTAGGTAGAACAGCTCTCCATTCCATCTTTCAAGAGTAACACAGTTAATACAAACCAAAATATTCTTCTCAAAGGTTCAGCTGTATTTTTTATTTTTCAGCTTTGTCTGGGTAGAGAAGAATCAATTCCTCTCTCTGGCCAAATTCAGCTCTTGGAACAGATGTCAGATCTATAACCAAACCACATAGCTGTTGCAATTATAAAACCCACAGAAGTGGGAAAAAAAAAGGCTTAACTTCCTTATGATTTCTAATGGACTAGTATTTAAATAACTGGTGTCTGTAAAAATGGTCGAAAGTTCTCTTTTTTTTTCCTGACCTCTGTCACCTTGGAACACAGAACTTCTAGGCACTTTGTACTGTTTTTTTCTGGGATATAGTTAATTTTCTTTATTGTTACTTGTATGGGTTTATGTAATAATTGGTGACCAAAACTATCACACCGATGTTTCAGTTACTGCTGAGCAGTGCTTACATAGTGTCAAGGTATTCTCTCCTTCTCACACTCTCACTAGCAAATAGGTTGGAGCTGTTCAGGAAGATGGGAGGGGACACAGTCAGAACAGCTGACCCCAACTGACCACAAGGTTTTCTATACGTATGGCATTGTGTTCAACAGCAAGAGCTTTGGGAAGCTTTGTCTTCCCAAGTATCCATTGCAAGTGACGAATCCCTGCTTTACTGGGGAAGGCTAAAAACACCTGCCTGATGATGTAAAGCAGTGAATGAATTCTTTGCTGGTGTCACTTAAGCACATGGATTTCGCTTTACGTACTGATATCTCTGTGTCTCAACCCACAAGTTTCTATTCTTTTACCCTTCCATCTATCTTCCCCAAAACATAGTGGGAGAGAGAGTGAAAGGCTGTGTGGGGTTTAGCTGCTTACTGGGGTTAACCCAAAATATACTGATAGTAGTATTAGATCTTACAGTTAAGAGAATGAGGATTCTTTTACCCTTGAAGGTCAGCATTACAGGTGCAACTCTAGCACCGACTTGGCTTCCAGATGAAATAGTGCTTTGTAAAGACACAATTTTGGAAATTCTCGTAAGGGACAAAGTCTCTGGTGGTGTTGTCCAGCAGATTTTGACTGCAGCCCTTTTGTAGTTTTCACTGAAAATACTAAATCTAAGTAAATTTACATGAATCTGGGAGCTTTCTGCTTATATTCCTGTAATTTTTTAAACTAATTTTAGTAAAACAAACTTTTTGCACTTGTATAGTATCTGCTAATTATATAAAGTCCATGCATGATATGTAGAGGTTTGAGGGTTTGAGTTTTCGCATCTTTGAAATGCTGCCTCTTCTGAAAACCATGTCTATGAGAGGGCTGAACAAACTTAGCCTGCCCTACTGATCTAATTGAAAACATATGGCTTACTCTGTGTAATGTTTGGAGAGATTTCTCAAAGCAATATTATGCTTTTACTGGGTAGTCACGGGGATTTGGGAGTCTGAAATCCATCTGTTATATTTCCATAAAATTGTTTCCTTTTTAGTGTGGTTATAATTGAAATAGGAGGATTAATTAACACATCAAAAGAGGAGAGGGGTCAAAATTCATGAGAAGTTGGCATATAAATTTGTTACTGTTGCAAGAAAATTCTGAAATATTTTCAGTTCTGTAAAAATATGAAATTAGGCATAATTGCACAATCAACTTTTAGAATTCTGCCATAGGGGCATTGAAGTAGCTCAATCAACTATATTTTGTCTTGAGGTCATTAATCTTTTTTGGTTTTATGTTTTATTTAGTGCTCTAGGCCAAAAATTTTTCAAGATTAAAGTATAGTAAATATATTGGACAATATTTAATTTTGGATCTTAAATGAAATAATAGCAAATATTCCAAATAATATATATTTTGAAACACTGCAGAGAAGAGATTGCTGCAGTTAAAATAAAAATGCTTACTTCAAGAAGACAAGGAGGAAAGAACAAGTCAAGAAATTGCTCAGATAGCAAAGGCAATAAGTCTGCTTTTCTACTCACAAAGTAACCTAGCAATAGTTCCTTTTCCCATAAAGAAAAAAGGAAGCCTACCCAGTGTTAACAGACTCGCTGACACCAAGCAAATGTGCTGCTCATTAACTGGGTGACCCAGGCTTGGTGATTTTGCCAGGGTTCTGGGTAAAGAATCTGAAAGCAGCGGGAGAACAACCTTGTTTATGTACCATATTTAAACTACACCTTCATGTTGTACATCATTTAATCTTCCTAATATATGCTTCCCAATTCTGGCTGACTTCAAATCCTTCTTTTTCTTCTATTCACTATGATGTCTGCCTAATATTGAGAAACTCTTAGACAATGCAGTAAAGCGGATTGAGAAGCTGAAAATGTTTTACTTTCTGTCCATAAAGCAAAACCAATAAGCATAAATATAAATACGCACACAGACACCCTCAACCTCACCTCTTTTGTATACATCTGTAGGAACTTACTGATGAGTTTACCATGGAGTCAAGACCTAACACTGTTTCTGGTCAGGTTGCCACCAACCAAGTGTACTGCCCAGTGTCAACTTTGGGTAATAAATATATTGCTTGAAAACTGAATTTCCTCTGTCAAAACCACAAAACTGTACTTTTGATGAGGAACTGTTAGCTAAAAAGTACTGTGTTCCAAGTATCCTGGAAATTTCTGAAGCGTTCCAATAAACAGAGGCTGTGCGTTATACATGTACTTAAAAGAGACAGAGAAACCTTGTTATCAAGACCAGAATAAAACCTATGAAAACAGAGATAATTTAAAAGCAGTAATATGCAGGCCTGGTTCTCCTAAAAATGGAGAGCATATATTTTCACCAAAGAACATAGTTTCTGCATGGATAATTAAATTGCACCTGAGATTGTATCAAAATTCTTCTCTACACATTTGTTTTCTCCAGTGATCACCATATGTTTCCTTTTTTTTTTTTTTTTTTTCTGGAAAACAACAGAGTGAGTGGGGGAAGAAAGACCACAGACTGTCTTGCTTTTATAGAAACTGACAAAAAAGTGATTTATTTCCTCATTAGTTTTGACAATGATCTATTTGTTTATTTTTACTGCTAATGGGGGGGTACGTTGATGCATGCCTATGCCTGATCATCTTCACAAAGTTCTCAGTAGGTCTAGTTCCCTACATAATTTTAGGACCACAAGTTATTGTTAAGGTCATGAATGTCCATGTGTTTGAAATCAGAGCTAGACTTGAATTTCTTGCAGCAATTCTCCTACAATATGTTGATAACTGCTAGCAAAATCCTTACAGTGCAGCAGACAAATTGTGCTGAGGAAACCTAGACTGGAGTAGAAAAAAAACATCTCTCCTACACAGTGTCCCTGCAAGCTACTGGCTCTGTATACACTGGTTCAGCTCAATCAGAATACTGGAAAAGCAGTGGGTTGAGTTTCTTTTACACCTTAGATTATAAGTGCCATATTCATAAAGGAATCACATTCTGTATTTTCTCTTTGAGAAGTTTTGTACCTGGGTATTTAGCCACAAAGAGCAAGTGATTTGAGACTCTGTGTTTGACTGGAGCTAATGAAACTGCCACAAGTGGTTGACCTGGTGCTTGACAGTATTCACAGAGCTAGGCTCTTGTAAAGTTAAGTTCCTCAGCAAACTGACATTATGACTGCTGAACTGCACAATATCTCTGTTTTCCTCACATCAATCCATACACAATGCTTCATGCTTCTGTGATACGCTATAGATTTGGTCTGTTTGTGATGAAGATAGCAGACAAAGCTATTTGCATAAAGTGCTGTGACAAACAAACACACAACCAACTCTACTCTGCTCCTCTGAGACCCTGCCTGGGTCTCAGAACTGTCATTCAGTTCTGTGGCTCTCAACATAAGAAGGACCTGGACATGTTGCAGGGTGTCCAGGGAAGAACCGCAAAGGTAAGCAGAAGGCTGAAACACCTCTTTTATAAAGACAAGCAAAGA
Organism: Empidonax traillii; assembly: GCF_003031625.1. NCBI lineage: Eukaryota > Metazoa > Chordata > Aves > Passeriformes > Tyrannidae > Empidonax > Empidonax traillii. The sequence continues at coordinate 2,575,624 of NW_020955276.1, forward strand.
GATTTCTGGTTGTTCAGCCAGGAGAAGAAAAGTCTCCAGGGACACCTTCCCTGTAGCAGCCTTCCTGTACTTAAATGGAGCATACAGGAAATCTGGAGAGGGACTTTTTATAAGAGCATGTAGTGCTTGTATAAAGCATAAAGTATTTAATTGTAAGAGCATAGGTTTAGATTAGATAGAAGAAATTATTCACAGTGGGGGTGGTTAGGTGTTGGAAGTAGTGAGAAGCTGAATACCTATGAAAAGTGGAAAGCAGGTGTTGTGGACCAGGGAAACCCTGAGACAGCTGAGAAGTCCTTCGCAGAATGGAAGACACGCACGGTGAAAGGTGCTGGCGAGGAAGAGACATCACCCAGCTTGCTTACTACATGATGGACTGATTTACTGTGTGTTTTACGTTTAGGAAGAAAACCTAATCTTAGGTTGGACTCCATTTTGCGTTACTCATCTTCTTCCCACAAGGACTCGGTGACTGCCTTGGCAGGTACAGCAACAATTCTTCTATTGGCCAGATACCGTGGGGTACTGACCAATCACAGGGTTTGGCGGGCTCCCCCTGCCCTGTTGGCAGGGAAACCTGGTTGCCACCTCCTGGTTACCACCCCCTTATCCATATTCATTTCCCCTGCCCAATGTTTGTAGGAGGATTTGCATGCTCCTCCTTCCCTCTGCCCAGTTTCCAGAACCTACCCCAACCGACCCTATATCTACCCTGAACCCCCTTGAATAAATTTGGATCAGCGGGATCAGCTTTCACCGCTGCTTTGAAAACCACCTCGGTCTCGTGTCTCTTTCTTTGGGCTCGGGACTCTCAACAGCGCTGCACTACTCCTGCCTGGCTCGCACTACTGTGCTCTGTTGTCTCACATACCTTGAGACCAGCTGCCGCCGGCCACCCCAAGTGGAGACCATCTCCTTGGGGGCTAGCACAAGAACCCCTGACGCTGGTTCTCTCCCTTCCCCAAACCAAAGCTGCGTCAGTTAGGCACTGGAACAGGTTGCCCAGAGATTCTTAAGATCACTGAGCCCAACTAGAATTGTTAACCTTGGACTGCCAAGTCTACCATTAAATCATGTCACTAAAAGTCACGTCTACATGTCTTATAAATACCTTCAGGGATGGTGACTCCACCACTTTCCTACACAGTTTATTCCAATGTTTGGAGACCCTTTCCATGAAGAAAATTTTTCTAATACCCAATATAAACCTCCCTTGACACAATTTGAGGCCATTTCCTCTTGTTCTATAGCTTGCTACTTGGGAGAAGAGGCCAACTTTCACCTCACTACAGCCTCCTTTCAGGTAGTTGTAGAAGGTGATATGGTCTCTCCTGAGCCTCCTTTTTCTCCAGGTGAAACAACTACAGCCACCTCAGTTCTTTCTCATAAGATTTGTACTCTAGAACATTCACTAGCTTTGTTTTTTTGCTTTGGACACAATCCAGCACCTAAGTGTCTTCTTCTGTAGTGAGAGGTCCAAAAGTGAACACAGAACTTGAGGTGCAAGCTTAATGATGGATGAGAAGTACTGAGGTAAAAAAAGAGATTTTCTGGGTATGGTATGAAAGAAGCTGGAGGCTGGTAACAGCTTTACCGAAAGAAACCCATAACTAAAAAAGGAAAACTGATAGACAGGAGCACGTTAGAGATCAAGACACCTGTTCAACTAATAAGTCCTAGAAATTTTTCCCCATCAAGTGGTTTTGTCTTATTTGGGAACACAACAAGACAAAGCTAGTATCTTATCATATGTGATACTGAATATTTACTGACAAAAGCAGCAAGACCCCCAGATCAGCTGTCTGTGAAAATCAAGTTAAGCTGAAAGCAAGTAGACTCATACAAATTAAATTAAATGAAATAGTGCTCCTCCACATCTTCATAAACAACTTGGATGCAGGACTCCAACATACTCTAAGTAAGTTTGCTGATGACACTAAAATTGAAGGAGCTGTTGACTCCCTTGAAGGAAGAGCAGTGCTCTCTTCCTTCCACAGGGTGCTCAACAAATCAGAGTACTGGGCAATCACCAACTGTATGAACCTCAACAAAGACAAGTGTTAGATTCTGTACCTTGGAAGGGGAAACCCAGGATATACAGACAGACTGGGGAAGGTGAGGCTGGAGAGCAGCACTGTGGAAAGGTACCTGGGAGTCTTGGTTGATGGCAAGATGGATATGGGTCAGCAGTGCCCTGGCAGCCAGGAGGGCCAACTGTGTCCTGGGGGGTATCAGGCAAAGCATCGCCACCCGGTAGAGGGAGGGGATTGTCCCGCTCTGCTCTGCACTGGGGTGGCCTCTCCTTGAATATTGTGGCAGTTTGGGGCACTGTAATATAAGAAAGATATTATGCTCTTAGAGAGTGTTTGAAGGAGGGCAACAAAGATGGTGAAAGGCCTAGCAGGAAAGCTGCAGGAGTAGCAGGTGAGGTCACTTGGCTTATTCAACCTGGAGAAGAGGCAACATAAGGGGAAACCTCATTGCTTCCTCATGAGGGGAAGAGGAGGGACAGGCACTGATCTCCTCTCTGTGGTGAACAGTGACAGGACCTGAGGGAACAGCATGAAGCTCTGTCAGGGAAAGTTTAGTTCTGATATTAGAAAAATGTTCTTCAGCTTTGGGTGGCTGGGCACTGGAACAGGATACTCAGGGAACTCCTCCTGGTGCAAAGCCTGACAGAGTTCAAGGAGCATTTGAACAATGGTGTCAGTCACATAGCATGATTCTTGGGGCTGTCCTGTGCAGGACCACGAATATTACTAGATGATTTTTGTAAGTCCCTTCCAACTCAGGTATTCTATGTTTCTATAATTCTATGAAAAAGAAGCCTGATGAAACTAAGAAATCCTAAAAAAGCTATATAGTACTGCAGAAGACAAAATATTTATATGTGAAGGAATACCTTCTAGTGGAAAGTTCAAAAATAAGTTTTCTTTGTTAAGATTTAGTATGATAGTGATATTATATTTTCTTAAGAATTGTTTATTGTGACTAAAAGAAGTGGAAGACATAAACATTAAGACTTGTCTACAATTCTCATTGTCTTCTGTGACTCCAGGATCAAGAGTAATCTTCATTATTAGAATGCAATCTTACATACTAATCAGAAAAGAGAAGACTAAGACTAGAGACAATCCACACCCAAGCCTTGCTCAACAATTAAGATAAGAACTGAAGTTCTTCCAACACCTAGTGTTCTTCCAATACCATTGTTTGCTTTCTATCAAGTACCTGGATGATCACCAGCACTCCTGTGCAACATTACCATAGAACAATAGGTAGATATGAAGATGTATGCTGCTATGCTTGAAACAGGAGTATATTTATAAAATTTTTTTGTACGTCACAATGTAATCTGATTCCACAGCCACATCACTCCAAAAGTGGTGGTCCAGTAAGGAAAAACAGATTTGCACTGCAGAGAGGGCAGATGTGATGATACAATGCTAATTCTGGTGCTTCTTAACTCTTCAGTTATTAGCTCTGCAAATTCAGTAAGCTGCTTTGTAATGTACAGACTATATACTTCAATGTCATATGCAAAATAAATGCTATGGAAATTCTTGACAAACACCTGGAACACAGGTACTAATAAAAATATAACTGAAGAGGAAATAATGTTTTATAAGAACATGTGGTCAAAAGAGAAATACGTAATAGATTCTTGGGTGACAGAGCCTGTTCTATTCATGCTCCTCAGGACCCTGGATGTGAAGGGATGACCTTTAGATTTGTTGCCCAGCAGCTCCTCATGTCTCATGAAGAAACAGGAAAGGAAAGCAAAGAGCTTTGCTTTTTCTGTGTCAGAGACAAGTGCCTGACTCAGTGCAACTCAGAACACAATATGATATTCCGTCTATGCCTTGTGGGCAGGAAATAGGCAGTAACACCTCTGTCAGTGCTCACCAGCCAAATAGTTGATGTTCACTGGGGAAATATTTCACACCCTTCAAAATGTGTAACTGCATGACTGAATTCCTAATTAGCAATCCAATTTATTCCTTCATTTTTTCTATATCTGTTTGTAATTTCTTATCAATATACTTATCCTCAGCATGCCAGTTACCATAACAACTCCTTATTTTGATCTCTTTCATCACTATTTTCATGGTAAAAGTTTTCTGTTTAAAGCTAGGTTACATCCTTCCAGAATTGCTCAGAACCTGTTGATTCTTTGCTCAGGAGAATAATGACGTTTTCTGTTTGCCACAGGTTATGGTGGTGATTTGGTACCTGCTTATTGCAAAAAACCAGAGGAGCCCATATGGACACATCTTCTTGAAAGCAAATAAAATACAGCATCCATTTACAAGACACTTAAGCATGCACAATCTGAATCTGACTTGGAACTTTCATAGAAATATAAATTAACTACTGAAACTGCTACAAAGTGGTAGGGTAATTTCTTGTGCACTTGACTTGGCATTTGCATACTGGAGTTCATTGTCTTTGTAAAAAATGGGGTTTAGTATAAGCACTGGCTATACAGGCTTTACTAAGCAAAGGCCAGTGGGCCACAGCACCATTCAGTAAGAGACTTTTAAGTCCCCTGCAGCTTAGTGATCCGAATCAACTAGCTTTTGTAGGCTGAAAATGAACAAGACAGATAAAACCAGCGTATCTAACAGCCCCATCAGCTTCAATGTAAGCAAGCTCAGAATTATGTTCCTGTGTATTCAGAGCCTTACACTTTAAATACTATTGGTATAACCTTCCCTCTCTTTCTTTGCCTAAATGAGCAATTGTCCTGTAAATAGTTACTAATTATTACACTCTAGACTCTTTAGTTATTACACTCTAGACTCTTTGTTGCAGAAATACTTTATTTTTTGAGTACTCACTAACAGTTGTCCATTTATTGAAATGGATTCTGCCTTGGGACAACAGGGGAAATCTAATAGTTAAGGCATGAGTAGGATTATTACTACAAACAAAAATAATTAAAGTAACATCAACAAATAGAATGGGTTCTTTAGTTTTATTGTTAAGAGAATAAGAGGCAATAATTGGCAACCCTGTAAGAGCCACAAAACTTAACAATGCAAGTGGCATTATTCTTTATCTGCATGTGTGGATGAAAGTGCTTGTTATTTGTGTATTTGCATTTTAACTAGCCCAGAGAGAGAGGGGGAGGGAAACAGACCTCTTTTAATTCAAACAAATATATGTTTTATTTTGCATTTAGATCTTGTATACACTTACAGACCACTTGCTATGGGCAGGGGAGGGCGGGGGGAGGCATCAAAGAAAAGGAACATAACTCTAAAAACAAGTGCTACATTTGTCTAATCAGTTTTAATACTTAGTGTGCAACAGTAATTATCTCAGATAAAGAAAAAGGTAGAGTTTGAGGTCTTTTAAAGGTGATATATTTTAGCAAGCACAATATCAAAAGTATGATCAAATGCCACCTGTGAAAACTGCCAATCAGAATTTATGTATAACAGCCATTTACTCTTGCATCTGAAAAATCTTTCCTCATTGCTCCAATACAGGAAAAAAGCAAGAAAATAGAGTACATATATATATGTGTGTGTCTGTGTGTATAGGAAGATATAAAAATATCTATGTAAAATTAAGTTCTAATTCAATATGCAGGAGATAAAAAAAATCCAAACGCTTGATATTCAAAAGAGCTTCCAATAGCTCCTGTGAAAGTAAAAATGAGGCTACGTACTTTTGGGTTCAAGTAAATTTTCAGGATTCTAGTTAGAGGAATAATTTTACAATTCATTCAATAAAATACAATTTAGAGTGACACACATTTCTAGTCTACAATAACAATAAAATCATTCTATCATATCTCCTTTGTTGTTAAAATTTTTAATTCCTTCCTGTACCAGAACATAATAGATATAAACTAAAAGTTCATTGACATTAAAAGTAAAGTGACCAATCTAGTATCCACTGAAACTCATATATTACAAAAGTATGTACAATACTTATTTTTATGTTAAACTCTTTTTCTTGCTTATGGGTAGAAAGGTTTAGCTTCATTTCTTCAGTTCTGTAAATTATTTCTCAATAGCTGTAGTAATTTCATTACCTTTTTTCTTTATTTTTCAACCAGTTTCAGCAGTAAATAAATGATACATCTCCTCTATGAGATTGAATCCCTCTACAGTTAAGACAATGTATGTTAATGAGCTCCGTATTTTTATATGTAACTTCCTTCCATACTAATGGGAAGAAACATCTCCACCAAGAAATTAAAGAGAAGTATTTGGTAGGATGCATACGTTGTTATTTGTCATAAACTGTAGTATTGTTCTACTTCACTTGAGACTCCCTAGGGATTTCTCTTATGGATGTACCTCTCTCTCTCCTACACACCTACAGAGGCATCTGAACATTTTGGAAGGCATCTTTTTCTTGTTTAGGAAAAAGTAAAACTCCTATTTCTTCCAGTGGTGAGCCACATAACCAAGGAAGTTGGGCAAGTGACCTTGACAGGCCTAGAACTGCCATAGAAACCTCATTTCTATGTGCAGTCCCTCCTGTTGCATCTGTAGAACTGCTTTGACATTTAGAGATAAACATAAAATTATAAAAGGAGAACCCTCCCTTCATCATGCCTTCATAATCTTCTGCTTTGCTAGCTAATATTTTCATCTGGAAAGAAAAGGGTTTAAAAATGTTTTCTCATCCAAATCTAAGCTAGATATCTTCTGGAGAAAATAGTATCTTAGACATTTGTTTTATCATGTTGTATGTGCAAGGTAGAGAGACATGGTTAAATTTGCATAAGTGTTGTCACTTTACAGTACTTGAAATGTCTTCAACAGCATCAAGCATCTGTAGAACTGTGACTTTTCAGTTTTGTACGGTCTTATACACAGTACTTTGAAAGTAAATGTATGTAAGCATGAAGAATGTATGTAAGCCTGTGATTCCTGAAGGTCAGTCTTGCTTGACTGAGGCATGAAGCAAAGAAGGCATTCTGCAGCTCAGCTTCTTCCATGCCCAGCGTAAATGAGTTTCTTACCTTATTCATCAGAATATCCATATTTTCCCTAATCTTCCTTTTGTTGCTAATATACTTACAGAAACCCTTCTTGCTGTCGTTGACATACCTCACCAGAGGAGAAACCACAAACCTCCAATTTGAGGCCTTTGATAGATGAAGAGTGGCAGCAAAAATGACCACATTTTGCAGAGGCCGTTGAAAAGGTGGGGCTGGACCCATGGGCCTGCTAGGTGTAGCTATGGGCCTGGGGCTGGCCAAGTCTGATAAGGGACTGTTTTAGAGCATCCAACAGCATCTGGTAGTTGAGCATGGAGCAAGCACACCTGGGCTCTTCACAAAGGTATGTAGAGGGTGAGAGGCAGCATCACAACCTAAAACAAAAGAAGTTCAGACTGGAGATAAGGAGAAATCTCTTCCCTACAGAGGTAGGGAAAGGTCAAGGAAGACTGATCTCTCTCTGACACCGGGGAGTTTCACACTCCAGCTGTTCAAAACTCTGGGCCGCCTGGTCTGACCCCATAGCTGAACCTGCTCTGGGCATGGTCTGAGGCAGCAGACCTCTCAGGAGACCTCCCTGTCAGCCTGAACTTTCTTGTGATCCTACAGCCAAAACCAATAATATTCTTGCAGCTAAAAACTGATAGAGTTTCTTGAGATGGCTGTTCAATAATGAAAAGATTAGTACCTCCTAAAATAAAGCCATCAGAGAGCATGACCTCAGTATTCTGAGCCTAAATGGTTTATCAGCTATATGTGTATGACAGCACTAATAGAGTGTTTTTTGCCTTGGAAAACTAATTCTTACTGTTTATATGTTGTTTTTTTTTCCTGCCATGACAGTAAAAAGTAAACATATCATCAACTGCTTTTCTGAATTAAGAAACTTAATAGTCAAGTACTCACTTTTATGTATTGCTTTGCAGTAAGGAATAAGAAGAAAATTTATGTCATCAGAAGAGTAAAACAGATAAGTTAAATCATTGCTGCATGTCAATGCAAATGTATCAGAAATGAATATATGTGTTCCCCTTCTCTTTTCACATCTATGCAAACATTTTGTCCCCTTTCCCCAACAAGATCCTTTGAAACTGATCACATGGGCATCAGTTGCTTCCATATAACCATCACCTCCTTTGAAAAATTCTGCTCCTATTTTTTACTTTGGATGAGGTGAAATGTCAGTTAGGAGAGGCTGGTAACAATAAGAGATAGAGGAAAATAGTATTTCTGGATATTTCTGTGTCAGACAGTCGTTCAAAAAGGTCACATTGCTAAATGGAAATTTTAGGCAGATAAATGAAGCATAAGATTAATTATAAGACTTATTGGGGAAAATCCTACTCTTAACAGATGTGTCCACTTGGATGATGTGGTGAGGGAAAGCAAAGCGAGTGGTTCCAGACACTTCTTTGGCAATAAAGCCATCTTGCTGATGCAGGTTGGCTAGACTAGGAGGTATGCTGCTGAGCATAAAACACAGCACAAACTGGCAAATATCCTGCTGTGTTATGCAGGATTAGGGCACCGATTCCTTTACCCTCTTTCTTTGGAAATCACCTGGCGTAATTGCACAGCTGAGAGTATAAAAAAGATCTTTTCCCTAATGATTCTTGCAAGCACAGTAGGAATGCTCAGTCACTCAAAATAAATCTCTTTTCAAGGTGGATAAAAATAGATAGACTGGATCTACAGATAAGAGTTTCACCAGTTTACTTCCATGGGACATCAACTATCTGCTTTAGTATGAGGAAGTGGGTTTAGGTGACACTTGACTAATCTGAACTCAATAAGAGAGTTTTTAGAATGCACATGTAGGAAGAAATTTCTGTAGGTTCAGAACTATTGTTAATAAAGGTACTGAAAGTGCATAATAATGTTGCTCTTTCAGGAGGAATAAAAGTAATTTGATTAAGACTAAGAAATAAAGTGCAAGAAGAGCATGATTCCATTTGATAGATATTGCTTTCGTTTAGATTTGCTAAATATGGGTAATTGGGTGGGTGTTGTGAATAATATTAGAAGATCTGAATAACAAGGGCATGTGTTATAGATGTAATTTTAATGAATAGAAGAAGACTGAATTTTAATGACTAGAAGGAACTGAACATAGTCAGGAAAAAAACACTTGTAGTTTTCTCTTTTAGTTTAACCCTGGTATCATGGATGTAAACGTGAAGTTTAAAATGACATAAATAGAATTCTCAGTAAATTGAGTAAAATGGTAAATTGGGTCAGACCATTTTTTTCCTAGGGAGGAACTCCATATCTCAGTGTCTACATATAGACTAGATGGAGGATAAAGGATAAGAAAAATAAATGACTCCTTTCAATAACAACCACTGTTAAAATTAATTTTCATTACACTATTGTGCTCAAGTATAATGGCTTAACCTGTATGACTTGTCATAAAATTATCTGCCTTGCAATCATCAGGATTCCACAGATTTAAAGTTCAATCTGGCAGAATTTTCCCATATGGCTTTAGGACAGGGATACTGCAATGTAGGAGAAACTGGGGTGGGGGAGGGTAGGTGTTTGGGTGGAAATGTATTAAAAACAGAAGCACAGAATAGCAGAATGGGTAAGGTTGGAAGGCACTGTAGTGAGTCATCTGATCCAACTTCACTGCTCAAGCGGGGTCATCCTAGAGCACGTGGCACAGAATTGCATCCAGACAGTTCTTGAATATCTCCAGTGAGGGAGACTCTACAACCCCTCTGGGCAACCTGTTCCAGTGTGTGATCACTCATATAATAAAAAGGTTCTTCCTCATTTTCAGGTTGAACTTCCTGTGTATCTTGTCCTATTGCTTGGCATCAACAAGAAGATTTTGGCTCCATCCTCTTGACATCCTCCCTTCAACTTATGTACATTGATGAAGAGCCCTCTAAGTCAACTTTTCTTGGGGTTGAGCAGGCTCAGCTCCCTCAGCCTGTCTTCATAACAGCAACTAAGATCTATGATGCAGTGAACTAAATAAGAGAAAAAAAATCAGTTGATGATATTTCTCTATACTCCAAGTTAAAGATACTGCACATTTTCTTCTGAAATCACCAAATCAAACTGAAAATCACCATGTCACTTGACTTCAAGTTAACAGATATAAAAATAAGCAGTCTCCTCAGCAGTGCAACCCAGACATACACAGAGAAGACATTGTGCAAAATCACTTAGCGTTTGACACATAGGCTTTTCAGATATTTTGATAATGATTTCTGAATACAAATAGAAGAAAGTTGTGCATTATATTTATAATATCCTTCCTATCAAGGATTTACTTACACGGAATAATGTAGCACACACATACATGAATACTCTATGTGTGTAGTGGTGCTATCTGTTTATTTCTAAATATATTGACATACATTTTGATGATGACTGTGATGGCATGGTACTGTACAAAGTGTACCTGACTAAAAACAACAAAAAAACATTTTCTGGTTTTGAGTGTCTTAAAAAGAAAAGAAAGAAAAGAAAGAAAAAAAAAAAAAGAAATAAACTGTGTGTATAGTAGAGAGTAGAAAATCTACAGTAGGTACTCAGCTCTGTTATTGCCCATGTAACTGACTCATATCACCTCTTCCGTCTCTCTCTCTCCTGCGACCATTTCTTGTGTCCTGTTTTTTGATTGTAAAGTCTTTGAAGCACAAACTGCTTCTCACTTTCTGTAATAGTATAGCATCACACTGTAGAAGCCATTGCAGAAACTAATGCATTGTTCCTTCCTTCCAATAAGGTTATGATGACTGTAATAAATATTCCTACTTGAAACACTGAATTTCAGTACACATTCCAGTGTAACGTGTTCAATGGCTGTCTATTCCATCAGAACTACTAAAGAAATCAGACCTTCTATTATTTCTTTCTGTATGAAAAATTAGTTCAAAATAATGCTCTGTGTTTTTCATCCTAGCAAGAATTTCTGTCACTAATGTTTAGACACCCATGAAGGTTATTACTTCAAGATTTAATATTCTCTTACAGAACATAAGAACCATTTCTAGAGAGAATGAGAGAAGAGAAGAGAGGCCAAGTCAGCACTACAAGCTGAGAAGATATAAGTCAAGACAAGCTATTTTCTCTGAATTCTCATGACCTTCTTTTGAGCTGTCTTCCTGATGCATTATTTGGTCAAGGAGCAAGAACCACCTTGTAAATAAGCACCCATTTGTTAATTGTCTATGGTTAAAAGACTCTACTTATCTTTTTGCTAAACAGAACACAAAAGTAAACAAATATTATGAGTGAAAGCTAAATATTCATATAATTCCATTTTTGATAAAAAAGATACAGCAAGCAGAACTACACAGACTTTTAAACTACAACACTTCCATTGTCCCCTTAGCTATGAAACAAATTCATCAGGTCCTGAAAGAAATTCTGTTTCAATCTCTAATTCTGTTAATCTTTGCAAATTTGGGTAGCTTCAGTGGAATACAACAGAACTCCTTCTGAAACTATGGCTAGTCGTGTTTCTAGCTTTTTGTAAGTGAAACACGTGAGAATTTCAAAGCATCTGTCATTTACTGGGTAATAACATCTGACTAAACTTGAAAGAATAAATTATGACAGAGTATAAAATTACAGGCAGGTTATTCAAGAAAATCATAGTCCTATAGATTATTTCAGAATTACCTCTCTTGTTTTACATCCTATGATATTTAATCTTCAGTTCAAGATCTAAAAGATCTGCGTCTGCTGGAGGCTATACTAACTCTGATGGTAAAGGCATAAGTTAAAAAATTTATTGGTGCTCAACAGATAACAAAGACCCTATTTTTAGTCGATCATATGTCTGTATATATGTGTCCTCATTTTGTAGCTTTGCAAGTACTTAATTACAGACTTGATGTGAATAACAGAGAGGTAAAAACAATCTATTAAGGCATCAACCTGGAGCTGGAAATCAGCTTTCTTAGGAAAGCTATCCCTTCATTAGGAATGTTGAAGAAAACTCAGTTTGTAAATCAGAAATACATTTTAATTACTACTGAAGTAATTTGGTCATGTAGAGAAAATATTTTCACTCCATAAATAAATTTAATGCATAACATAATATCTGGTCAACAAGTCATACGAGCTTTTTAACTTTGCATACATTATAATGGCTCAAAAAAGAAGTGTTAGTTTACCAGGTTGAAATATTGTTAGTGACTCCATAGAACAATGTAGTTATATGAAACTTGCAATGACTACAAGCTGTCTGCTTTAAGGAGACGTCTCCATCAAGATCTGCAGCACTCACACTCTAGCTGAAAAAAGACCACTACAGAACTGAAAAAAAACACCAAAACTGAAGCAAAATGCTCTTATCAAAAATGTTACTTACAAGATCTTTCAGTAAGAAAATTTACTTTCATAGTACTTCTGACATACTTTTCCCTTGTGTTTGGAAGCCTGGCTCCTTGTCTACCTGTAAGATGATTTACTTATATATGGTAATATTCTGAATCAATGCATTGAATAATATAAATGCATACTTTCTGAAACTACATATTTACAAATAAAAAAGCCATCTTTCAGAATAAATTCATTCAGCTTCCTGGATTAAGCTGATTTGCATAAGCATTGTAGAGAGGAGAATTACCCCCTGGCATTAAATCCAATCTCCACAGATGGTCTTTTTGATCTGTTAATCAGATTTCCTATATCCTTAGACAATATCTTAATTGCTTATGCCCTCACAAAAAAAAAAAAAAAAAAAAAAAAAAAAAAAAAAAAAAAAAAAAAAAAAAAT
>NW_020955276.1:2588445-2617524 GCF_003031625.1 Empidonax traillii
TTGACATAGTTTACCACAACAAAGGATAAATTAGATAAATAAGATAAATAAGATAAATAAATATATTGAAAGATCTGCATGTTTTCCATTACTGTGTTTTCTGTATAAATTCTAGAACAAGTGTTCTCTTTAATTTTATCCATATTCTAGAAAATTTCTTTTGTGACATTTCCAAAGTATGTCAATTACTGTCATGAAATTTGCATATTTAATGCAAGACTGTTCCACATATAGGAGACTTTCTGAGTTTACCATTTTACAACACAAAATCTACTGGTTCTGTTTCCACAGCTCTAGTAACATTTTCAAAAGTAGTCAAGAGATTTTAGTGAAGAAGTAGTACCACGTGTTTTTTTCTTTCCTACAGTATATACAGTGGCAGCCGTGGCAGCAGCAGCAAGTGAGGTAAGTCCAGGGGTGAGTTTTATATTGGGCTCTACAGCGGGATTCCTCAGCTCAGGGACATCCAAGCAGCAGCCCAGAGTCCCATCAGAGCCTGGAAGTTCACTGCAGACAATCAGGTGAGGAGGGGGAAGAGCTGGGAGCACTGTGGGAGACTTAAACACCTCTAGGAAGCACTGCAAAGAGAACACGTGCATCATTTAGGGTGGGCAAGAAGGAAGGTGAAGTACTCCTCCCATCAGCTCAAGAGGAGAGTTCAGGAACAGTTTCTACTCAACAGGCTGCTAAGCCCTCTGTGTGTATCAGAAAGGATGTGGCAGTGAAAACAGAGCTGCTGCAGAAACGTGCAGGGGTCCAGGTACTGGACACCTGAGTGAGATTAGAGCGGATCAGTGTTTGGTGGTACAACCCAAAAGGAGGTGGAAAGATTAAGGAGCATTAGGGCATCTAAGAAAGATACTATCTGGTGGAGCTGTTACCTACTTGCCCTGAGGGAAATGTACCAGCCAAATGCACCTTGGGAAGTAGAGGATCTTTTCCCTTCTCCACAACAGACAGAAGGGAATCTAGGAGATGGGTGAGAATGGAGGCAGGTCCCTGCTTGGGGCTGCAGATCAATCCACTCCCAACCTACCTCCCCTCCCCTTATCCCCCTATACAGAATACATATGAGGCTCTGGAAACTGAGGCCCAGGAAAATAATGTTCTAGATGACAGAGGAGGTACCCTGCTAGACCTGCTCTTTGTGAACTGAAAAGGACTAGTAGGTAGTGTGGTGGTTGGTGGTTGTCTTGAGCATAGTGACTGTGAAGTATTAGAGTTTTCAATACTGGGTGAAGTAAGAAGGGGCAGCAGCAGAATTTCCACCTTGGACTTCAGGCAGGCAGACTTTAGCCTGACAAAGTTCCTTAGGACTCTGTCATGAAGGGTAAAGGAGTCCAGGAAGTTTGAATATACTTTAAAAAGGAATTGTTAAATACGCAGGAGCAGGCTGTCCTCATGACGTGTAGAAAGGCAGGTTATCAGGGAAAAAGGCTGTCCTGGTTAAACAGAGAACTTCGACTGGAATTTAGGGAGATAAAGGGAATCTCTCACCTCTGGAAGGAGGGTCAGATAACTTGGGAGGACTGTAAGGACATTGCAAGAGCATGAAGGGAGAAGATTAAGAGTGCCATAACTCAACTAAAACCTGATTTGTCTAAGGCAGTTAAAGACAACAAACAAAGTCTTTTGCCTTCATCATTTGTTGAATGCCAGAGGTAGTGTAGTATCAGGGGATGAGGAAAAGACAGAGGTACTTAATGCCTTCTTTGCCTCAGTCTTTAATACCAAGACCAGTAGTTCTCAGGATACGCAGCCTCCAGAGCTGGTAGTTAGGGATGGGAAGCTGACTGAAGCCCCCACATTCCAGTAGGAGATGGTTTGTGATCTGCTATGCCAACTAGGCATTCACAAGTCTATGGCCCTAATGAGATTCACCCCAGAGTAACAAGGAAACTGGTGAAAGGACCTGCCAAACTACTCTCAATCATCTGCCAAGAGTCCTGGTTAACGAGAGAAGATCCAGCAGATTGGAAATTAACAAATATAATGCCCATCTACAAGAATGGTCAGTAGTATGATCTGGAGGACTACAGAACTGTCAGCCTTACCTTTGTTCCGGGCAAGGTTATGGAAGGGTGCCAGTACATGGCACGTTCAGGACAGCCAGAAGATCAGACCCAGCCAAAACTACAAAAGGCAGGACCTACTTGACTAACCTGATCTTCTATAACAAAGTGACCTGCTTAGTACATGAGGGAAAGGATGTAGTTGTTGTCTATCTAGACTTCAGCAAAGTGTTTGACACTGTCTCCCACAGCATCCTCCTAAAAAACTGGCTGCTTGAGGCATGGATGGGTACCCACTGTTTGATGGGTACCTAGTTTTCAATGGGTAGAAAGCTGGCTGAATGGTAGGGTCCAGAGAGTTGTAATGAATGCAGCTGATTTCAGATGGCAATCAGTCATTAGCAGTTTTCCCCAATTTTGGGGCCAATCCTATTTAACATCTTTACTGATGATCTGAATGTGGGAATCAAGTTCACCTTTGGTAGATTTGCAGATGACACCAAGTTGTGTGGGAGTGTTGATCTGCTTGACAGCAGGAAGGCTCTACAAAGAGATCTTGAGAGACTAGATCAATTGGCTAAGGACAACTGCATGAGACTCAGTAAGGCAAAGTCCTTCATCCTGCACTTGGGTCAAAGCAACCCTAGTCTTGGAGAGGAGTGGCTTGAGAACTGTTCAGCAGGAAGGGACTTTGGGGTCCCAAGTGATAGCTGGCTGAACATGAGCCAATAGTGTGTCCAGGTGGCCACGAAGGCCAATGGCATGATGGTTTATATCAAGAATGGGGTGCACAATAAGACTACAGAAGTGATTGTCTCTCTTTACTCGACACTAGCGAGGCCGCATTTCAAGTACTGCTTTCAGCTTTTGACCCCTCACTACAAATAGGACATTGAGGTGCAGGAGTGTGTTCAGTGAAGGACAACAAAGCTTGTGAAGGGTCTAGAAAATGTGTCTTATGAAGAACAGCTGAAGATGGGTTTGTTTAGTCTCAAGAGGAGGAGGCTCAGGGGAGACCTCATCACTCTACAACTCCCGGAAGCGAGGTTTTAGTAATGTGGGGGTCAGTCTCTTCTACCATTCCTACAATGAAAGGACAAGAGGAAATGGGCTTAAGCTGAGACAGACAAGATTCAGTTTAGATATAAGAAAAGTTTTTTCCACTGTTTGAGTGGTCCTGAATTGGAACAGGTTACCCAGAGGTGTTCAAAAAGCATCTGGATCTGGGACTGGCTGATAAGACTTACTGGTTTAGGGGTTACCGTGGTAGTGCTAGGTGGACAGCGAGACTGGGTGATATTGAAGGAAGATGTCTTCCAACCTTGATAATTTCATGATTCTGTGTGAGGCAACCACCACCACTACACTACTAGGTACAGTATTTTTGCCTTTAAGGCAAGAAAAGATGCAAGACACAAATTACTAGATTTTCATTCTCACTGCATAGCCATGAGGCCATTCTTTGTCTTTATACTATATGGAGGACATTAAGTTATTTGATTTACATAAAGCTATTATAGCCATATCTCTTTCCAAATAGACTAACATTAGTTTATAGGATTTGGTTCATTCATTTTTCTCCTCAGTCTGTACGATTTACAGCAAATCTAAGACAAAATTTGCATTCTTACTGACAATTTCAAGTAATTAATGTATGCATGCAAAAATGCATGCAGGAAGGATAAAACATGACTGTTTCGTTTAGAAACAAGTGAAGCAACCTACATGCACGGGAGCTTGAAAGAGCGAAAAATTGACTCAGTAACCATAACTACACTATATACACCTGTTTATAATGCTGATTCCAAATTGTCGAACAGCTGCCAGTGTTAGAGTACGTACTCTTAGATGCAGGCATGTACTTGCCAACTACTGCATTAGCCAAACACACTTTTAGTATTAGTCACTAAAGTTTTGAGGAGCATTTTAAGAGTCAGGATGATAGTTGAACATTATATTAGGTTAAAATTACTATCTGAATCATAACATATTATGCAGGATACTCCCTTTTGTCTCCATTTTATCTGCAGCTGATAGTTCTAAAATGAGATTGTTGCACCTAGCAACATAGATTTTTTGAACATTAATGGATATTTTATTCTATAAAAGGGGAAGGTGGTGTTAGATTGTGTATGCATTATAATCTTAGTTTTTAGACAAAAAAATCAAAATTAAACTGGAGGGCAAAACTGGAACAGTAAGTGAGAGGACTATATCTAAGCCTTATAGAACTAAAGCAATAGGTGCACACAAGATAATTCCTTATGTCACTTCAGAAATAACAGATACCAGTAATATTAGATATAAGTCACATCACAGTTGCTTTTAGTTAAAGTGTACAGGCCAGCCAAGTAGAAGCCACATTTGCTCTCACATTTCCTTTTGTGTATGGATGAAAGTTGGGAATCTCTGATAATATTTGCAACAATGTCAGAAAAACACAAATATTTTAGACAAAACTTTCTCTATGATGCCTAAGAAGCCAGAAAAGACCATGCCATTGTTCAAGTCTCGTGTATGAGATACTGAAATGTTAAAGACTCAAACAATCATCACTTTTCAAAACCAGCAGGGTGCTTTACTGTGGCTAGAATTACATTCCTCAAACAAATGGGAGGAGAAGAGTTTTTGGGTGTATGATGGCCTCTGCTCTCCGTAGGAATAGCTCAGGTGCAGAGGGGATTTGCACCAGCTCAGAAGGATGATCATGATAAACCAACCTTTGTTTAGCAACAAGCTGGGTTTTGAGCCAGATAAGGGAAAAGGCCAAATAGAAAAAGATTCTGCAAGGTAGGATAGTCAGACGAAGCCAAGCTGCAAGGGACCCACAAGGATCATTGAGTCCAACTCCTGGCCCTGCAGAGGACCACCCCAAGAGTCACACCATGTGTCTAACAGTATTATCCAAACACTTGAACTTGAACAATTTCCTTCCTTACACAACTGGCTCAGGTGTAAAACTTCCCCTGGCCAGGGAAGGTATCAGGATGTTCAGATGTAGTCCTGAAGGTATTCATCCCTTCTAATAAGGCATAGCTGGTTCGACTATGGTGATGTGAAAAACAGTGGTCATATCTTAGAAAGTGTCACAAACCATCAAAGACCCCCAAAGTGCCCTCAGACACATTTCTGGGGCCTTCCAACAGAGGAGTGCACATAATCTCCAGTGTTACATCAGGAAGAGCAAAATTCCATCCCCCTTCCCCCCACAAGGACAGGTACCTGGGCATTCTTCCCTGAACCAGAATGTATATTTACCGATTGAACTATGTTTCACAGGCTTCCCCCACCCCTGACAGATCAAGACTGCAACCATCACTTGGACCAATGGACATCTAAATTAGAACAATCAACTCTCATAGCTGGATCCACAGGTGATGATATCTTTCCTCTCCAGTATCTACTCTTTAGTAGAGAGTAAACGATATCTTCTTTTATCCTTTCTTTATCTTTCTTACTTTTCCTCATGTATTTTCTTAAGCAATATCTTTATACTTTTATATTGTTACATATCTACAGATAATAACCAAAATGGCCACATATGCCTTTCTATTACAACAAAACTATTTTAAAATAAATTTGCCATGTATGTATACGGCATATATAGACATATATAAATCCCAGTCATTCAGTGTCATTTCTCTCTAAGCCACCCCAAGGGACCTATTTTAACAAGAACATCAGTTACCCTGTCATCAGGGGAGGGTTATAACACTCATGGAGAAAATTATGGTGGCAAAATTAAAAATAATATGATTTTACTGTGATATTTCTACTATCCTGCAATTGACTTATTTTACAGATGAAGAATCTCACATTATTTTGGTATTTTAGATGGCTCAAAATAAAAATAATCATCATCATCATCAGGAGAAATATAGGGAGAATATCCCCAAAATCCAGCCAAAAATCACTCCTTATCAAGACTGGAGTTCATCATCTCTGAGTTTCATTCAAGACTGCGCTTCTGAGGGAGAGAACTGTAGTGGGGTCTTTTTTGTTGTTTGTTTGGTTTTTGGTTTTGTTTTTGCCTTTTTTTTTTTTTTATAAAAAAAAAAAAAGGAACTATCAGGATAGTATTTGCTCTTCATCCCCAGATTGGGGAATTTGCCTCTATTCTAGCTGTTAGCTGGCAGAACTCAAATCTGCTTCATTATACTACTAGACCACGTCATTCCAGACCTGTAATTGGATAATAGCTGTAGGCCATCACCGCTGAAGCACTTGAACACATTTGCTTGGTTTGATCAAAAAGGCCATAGCATCTTCTTGTAGTTAGAAGCAGAATTTATTCAGCATTCAGAAAAAGAGCAATAAACAGTCCATAACTGAAGTTGGTACTACTTATTATTTTCAGGATTGTAGCTATTAAAATGTGTTGAGTTTACTTTGGATTATATGGCATTACATTAGCGTTGAAGCTGGATAAGGATAAAAAAAACAAAACAACCAACTTTTAAGATACTACAATTTGCCTATCACAGTGTCCCAGGTTGGACTTGGCTCCCAGCCAAGTGCTTGGACTACAGGGACAGAACTTTCCCCCTCCCTCTCCCTCTCTCGCAGAGGCCGAAAATGCCATGCAAAAATATCAAAAGGACCCAAACCAAATCGAATTCCAAGAGAAACACACACACACACACACACACACACACACACACACACACACACACACATATATATATAATTATATACAATGTAACACCCACAGGGAACCCCCTAAAAGGGAAAAGGAAGGGGAAAGGAAAAGGGAAAAAGGGATAAAAAGTAAACACTTCCCTCAAGGTAGCAGAAAAACCGCACCAACGACTACCGGCACTCTCTGCTTCTCAAGGCCAACAAGCACACTAGGCCTCACTCCTTCTCTCAGGCAGAACAACAGCAAAGAACCTTCACCTTCAGTCTGCTGGAAGAAAAGAGAGTGAGAACTTCCTCTCTCTTCTTATTTATACTCTTGCTTACATAAAAGTCATATGGAATACTGGGAACATGTCCTTAGTTCCTTGGTTAGAACCCGGTCACCAAGGAAGGCCTAGGCTCAAAACCACTACACACAGTGAGGGCATTTTGAGTTTCCAAAAAGGCAACAGGAAGATGTATAAACATATATGTAATGGCATGTTGGCACATTATGGTAGCTGATTTCTTTGGTTTGATTTTTTTTTTGGTTTGGTTTCTTTTGGGTTTTGTTTTTTTGTTTGTTCGTTGTTTTTTTGTGGTTTTTTGGTGTTTGTTTGTTTGTTTGTTTTGGTTGGTTGATTGGTTTTGTTTTTTCCTTTGTTTCTATGTTCATTCCCTTATTACATTATTTTATTTGGAATGGTATAAATAAATATAAAATAGTTGTTCTGGGACATCCATTATTGTAGATAGCATCAGGACACTCTTGATTTGCTTCCACTGTTGAATTTCATTTCTATTAATTTTCTATGCACATACTAGTCAAACAAAATGGGAATGAAGTCTTCTGCCTGCAAAAAAGATCAAATGTAAACGGCAGAGGAGGTATGCACACAAAAGTATTTCAAACAAAGTATATATTGTAAATTTGTTCTAGCCGTTCTTCAGTTTATTCAGTTATATTATGGCTTTGCATTTTTCTTTAACTATACTCTAGAACTGTCCTTAGAAAAAACATTCCACTTCAGAGGGTGTGAATGCCAAGGCTTACTTCAAAGCACTGGCAAATGCCAAGCATCAGTTTTGCAACAAAAAAGATGACCCAGCTTTTAAAGAACATAAGCCTTGACTGTACCAGTACCCTGGCTATCCTGTCCTCCTTCTACTACTCTACAAACTTTGCTCCATTTGTTTTCTAAATATTTTAGGATTAGAAACTGTGCAGAAAGATGGACAGCGATGGTTAATAGTAAGGTAATGTTTCAAAGTTAAGGTATCATATTAGTCAGTCTAACAAAAACCAAGAACAAGCAAAAAAATTGAAAGCAAACCAACAACAAAGAACTAATAACCAAGCAACCAAACCCTTCCCATTATCATTTTAATGTGTTCTTGATCAAAGCAACACAACCTATCTTTTCATCTCAGCATATGCAGTCAGGAGTGTGATCCTTGGAAAAAGTTTTAATTTATATTATGATATATTATTCTCTGAGTTCAGAGAAGGAAAAAAAAAAAAGCTAGTGAAAGATCTCGAGGGTAAGACTTATGAGGAGAGGCTAAGGGAGCTGGGGTTCTTTAGCCTGGAGAAGAGGAGCCTCAGGGGTGACTTTATTCCTCTTTACACCTACCTGAAAGGAGGTGGAGCAAAGGTGGAGGTCAGCCTCTTCTCTCAGAAAACTAGATACAGGACAAGAGGACATAGCTGCAAGCTGCACTGAGGTAGGTTTAGGTTGGATATTAGGAGGAATTTCTTACAGGATGGGTGATTATAGATTGGAATGGATTGCCCAGGGGGTAGAAGAGTTGCTGGAAGTGTTTAAGAGAAGACTGCATGTGGTACTTAGTGCCATGGTCTGCTGACAAGGTAGTATTCAGTCATAGGTTTGACTCAATGACCTCAGAGGTCTTTTCCAACCTAATTGATTCTGTAATACATCAAGCATGCCGTATAAGCAGCACAAGATGCTGAGGAATAACTTCCCTGTGGAATGCAGTGGCGTAGCAGCAGGCACATCAGATGTACTGTAGAAGATCAGTAGTAGACACAGTAGAATTTGACAAACATTTTCTGTCCTGATTAGCTCCAAATGCAACAATGTACTGGTTATATGTATGTTCTTTTATAAAGTTGCATATGTTATTGAATAAATTTAATACTGAGATGTACAACATCTCAGTATTTTGCAACAGTGGTTGCAAAAGTTATTATATTTTTTTTCCAAGGAATTTTATCAAGTTTAACTATTACCACAATTCTAAATTATAAGATTTTTAAAAAGTATGATTGTCTACACCTTAGATACAAAAAACTATCAATTAATAACACAAAAAAGATTTAAGATAGCTTTTAGTAAATTGTAGCACTTAATAATTCATCTATGGGTTCTGCATTATGCTATAGGAATCTTAGCTTGACTAAGTACAATATTTTCCAGTATCAATGCATAAATTTGCCCAAGAAATATAAATCTAAAATTGTCTTCTACTTATACATTGTCCATGACAGTGACTCTTGAGGTCATTGGCAAATATTATTACCGTTCTTCTGTCCTACCTAAAAAGAACAAAAGCACCATTGAAACATTTTTGTTCCAACATTGGAACATTCCTTGTAGATTTTTTTTTTCTTTCTCCACTTTGACTTTTTCTCTTATTTTTTTCCTCAATCAAATTGTTTTGTTTGTTTGTTTGTTTGTTTTTCCCTCAAGTTTTAACCAAATGAAGCTTGGAAAAGTAACACATTTTTGTAAGCCATATTGTAGCTTTAAATTAAAATCACATGTGGTGTTCAAGTTCAGGTTTAGATGAAAAATATACTTATGGTTGCCTCTTAACTCTTCAAATTCAGACAAATTGACAATGAATAAAATCAGAATTATATACAGTGGTTTAAGATGTAGGCTTTTTTCTCCAATATTATAATAAATATAATATAGCTTTACCTTAATAAAGGGAAGGAGAAAGCCTGATATTCCTTTGGCACGATATTTGAGGAATTTCTTGTTTTCCAGCAGCCCTCTATACTTCTGTCTCTGAAACACTGTGATATTAAAAAATACAGCCAGTTTTATAAGTGGGCAAAGTATCATACTTTTGTTGCTGTTGAATGCCTAAAAGTGTATATGTGAGCTACAGACATACTATTTGGATACAAGAAGAGGTGTATTCAAGTTCATCTAGTATACTTGTATGCAAATGTATTTTCCTTTGTATCCATATAAATATTTTTTTTTGAAGCTCATAACTCTAGAGTTACAAATACTTGAAAACACTTTCCCATGTCATAAATCTGAAAAAAAATAATCTCTGTGAAAACTTACTCATTTGTTCTAACAAGGAAATTTCTCTATATTTATATATAGAATTATAATATATTATGATTTATATTACATGTGTCCATCTCAATCTTACACAATAGAAAGTCAGACTTCTCAGAACTCTAAACGCTCTTTAGTTACTTACAGTAGTGTTAAATAAATTTTAATTCATACCTGTTGCTTTAGGAGTTTCATACTTGCTTTGCTTCTATGCAACTTGAGTTTGAAAACCAATTGTGGCAAAGTAATTGTGTATACTATCCATATCCTGGAATCCTGAGTACACCATTTATAAACTGTGTGCACATACAGATAACATGTAAGAGTTTTTTCCTATTTCTCTGACATAATTCTTGACCATTATTTATGATAGATCTGCCTTCACTTTCATCTTTCTAGATATTGCATCTAGATATACATAAGTCTGTATACACAGACGAGAAATAAATTTGGAAAGCACTACAGTAATCTGCATCCATTCTAAGTCACTATGATATTAACTTCTTTTGGCAAGATGCCATTGTGATGTTTATTTTTTTATTAACATTCTTGACAGAATAGCTTACTGGCACTAACCCAAACATAAGTATATTGAAAACAACCTTGAAATGCCCCAGATGATAGCATTACCATCATCAGCATTTTTTTTCCACTAAAAAAAAGCTTTTAGAGCAAGAAAAGCCTACAAAAGCGCACTTGAAACAAATTAGAGCAAATATTAGATGTGGACATGTTTCAATGCGTTATTGTTATTGTGACATTTTTTAGGAGTAAGAAAGGTTAAACTGATCTCTAACATTTGCACAGCAACAGCACATCTGTGTACCTAGGTGTCGATAAAGACAGATGGTACATAGAGTAACAGCTGCCAATGCAAAACACGCAAAATGCAATGTAGGAATTGAAAAGAAATCATTTGGGCCAGATCAAAGTACTAAGATAAGTTTACATGCATCGCAATGTGTCAAGATTACTTTTCTAAAATTAGAATCACAATATCTTAAAACAGTGCTATTTGATGCAAATTAGAAAGATTTTGAACAATGCAGCAGTCTAAAATGGAGTTATTCAGATGCTGCTGAGTGTCATCAGTCTTAAACACTTGAATGCTGGTTAGCACTAAGAAAAGAAGTGGACTAAGGGTTTGAACCAATATCTAGAGGCAATGCTTGTCTGTTGCTGCCTCAGGGTCTGACTGAACAGCTTTTGGGTGGAAACTCTTTCAGTATGAGAGTCATGGCAGGGTCAGGGGCAGCATCTAATACATTTTCAAACCTCAGTATAAGGAAATGCCACTCATGAGCTAAACTCAAGGTTTGATACGACTTCTTACTTGCCTCAAGCATTATGGCACTAGTGAGGACTGAGAACACTATTCTGATTAAAGAGGAAGTAACAAGCCCAGATGATCAAGAAAATTACTTTCAGTGGGATTAGGCTTCCTGGTCTAGAAACTGAAATCATATTGTTCATGCCGTTGCAGAACAGGGAAACATGGCAGTGTGATATCAATAGAGACTGCTAGGATTGCAAGGGTTATATTTCTGCTTAGGAGATAAGGATTCAATTCAGTACAATTCAGTAGTTGAACAAATGAGGACATGAACTCTTTTAGTAGGTGTCTCTTCTTAATAGGAGCTTTCAATAGAAGTCTTCAAGTATTATCAGATGTATAGTACCCTGCTACTCACTTACAAATGGCCTAACGGGATGTTCACAACATGGTATAGTGATAAATCACAGAAGGGCCAATTAAAATGGAACATTTATTGTATTAATCATTTAGAAGTAATGTTAAGCTCTCATAACTTTCTTTCAAAAATAAAAGGTATAATAAAAGCTTTATATACTAAGCTTCCTCTTCACATTACTGTCTCCTGGTAAGAAGGGTTCTTACAAGTGTGATGATAATTGAAAATCTTTTGCTTTATCATTTTCATGTTTTAAAATTTCAATTACTCCAGTTGAAGGTATTCTTCATTTCACAAAACTGGACCCAAATACTGTCTCAGGGTATTCTTGTTATAAATAATTAGCATTTAATGAAATTTTTAATTTTCAACACAGTCTTATATTCACTCAAAAATCCCCAAGATCTCTGCTCACAAAACAAAACATGAAGATACAAGATGTAATAAAAGTGGAGAACAAATATCTCTGATATTCACTATGAGGATGAATGTACCAGTTACCAGAAAAAATAGATTAAAATTTGTCTTAACAAGACCTGATCTTTATAATCTCCCTGTTTGCCAAGTTGTGCATTATTGGTCTGGATGAAGTTCAGATATGGCCCTTTGTTTTCACTGTAGAGCATTTTTTTTTTCTTTAACCAAATTGTTTTCTAGCTTTGTCATAAGAAGTCTGTTTCACATCAGCCCAAATAGTCTTTATGCCAGTCTAGGGTAGCATAACTGAGAAGAATAAAAGTAAACTGGCCTTTTCATGGGTCCCATGTTTTTTGAGACATATGGCCTCCAAGAGTTACGTGTAAATTTTCATTAGGGGATGGTGTTCCTAATTTCTGTCTGAGCAGCTTCCTCTCCTTTCAAACATGCAATAATTATTTTATAGCTTACCAACACATTTTTGCTGCAGCCTATTACATGATCACTTCAGACTGTAGAACTATATATTATCAGCAGCATTTCTCCTCTCTACTTTGTCGGTGCTTTGGTACAAAAGTAAGCCTTTCCTTCTCTCCTTAACTTCTTTCATTAAGAGCTTAGGTTCAGCAGCATGTTTATTATAATTGTTATGCACTAATCGTACTGTATTATTAGAAATAACAGGGCACAACAGAATGAAGCTTTTACCTGATTTTGTTTCCTTTTATGGATTTTTGTTAAAACCTAAGTGCAGATTTTCATCACAGTGTGTGTGGGTTTAGCCATGCAATTCCCATTAATATTAAAAGGAATCACACAGCTGAGTCCCTGCACACCACATTGAAAACACTCTTTAACGTTATTTTAATGAACATGCTTTTATGACTAAATTATTTCAGAGTAGCTGAGCAGTTATTATCTTCCTCAGTAACTAGTGATCACCCACAGGGTAAGTTTCTCTAATATTCTGCTGTAGCCCCTGTGCCTTTGCCATGTTGTTATGGGACCTTTCTGGTTATAAATGATTTTCATTTCAATTAGAAACTAGCCAACAAAGTAAAGCAGCAAAACTTGATTTTGGCTGCAAGTTGAAGCTGCCCCTAGGGGTCTCTAATTTATGCTCTGTCCCTTTTTTTTTATAATCAGGGCTTTTTGAAATGCACCCAGTTTTTTCCATTGAGGAAATGTTTCTCTCCTTCTTGAGGTTCATTCCATCTTGTTTGTGGTTTACAAATCTTTCAAGATTGTTCAGGATAGTTATTCATATGCAAAATAAAAATATAATTCTTTAATGAAAATTGAAGCTATAATTTATTTATTGATGTGTAATTAATGTTTGGTTTTGAAACTTGGTAAATTGCACCCAGAAATCCACTGCATAATTAATTAGTGCATGGGAACTGTGTTATGCCACCCACATACAAATTACACTTATTAGTAACTACCTTGTCTCTACATAGAGGTGGGTACTGCCAAAGACCTTACCATATTCATATCATCCTATTCCTGCACTACCCTTTCTCTTTCTACTCCCACTTAAGAGATTAAGAAAGCACTTTAGTCTTGTTGCTCTGTGTGGGAGTACTACAGACAAAAATCTGTGTATTGAAGTGTTGCTAATGGTACTCAATTAGAAAAGATTGATTAGATCTATTAAAAATATCTGAAAATTGATGTGACATAAATTTTCAGAAAGTTTTTTCTTTTTTTTTAACCAGTCAATGAAATAAAAATTGCTTAGGCACTCCCACCTCATTACTTAGTTCCAGTAAAGATTACTTAGTTCCAGAGCTCTTTTAGAGGTTTTTTGCCTCTTTCTACTGGACTCATCCTTCCATTTAGGCCACAGGACTAAGCCTTGTCTGACATATATATGTAATATAAAGCATATTTTGAACTGTCTCCTTTAGATGGGTGCATTCTCTTAGTGTGATGAAAACAATGTAATCTATAATAATAAAAATACTATTCTTTGGTAAAGAAAATTACATAAATTTTGTAATTTTTATAAGGTTTCTCACTATGGAATTACTTTGATAGCCATGAAACAAGAAAAGTAGACAACTGCAGTGCTGTGTTGTTTTTTCAGGTTTGTTTTCCCACCTCACACAAGGTTTTACCATTTTATCTCTAGAAGAGGTGAAAAAAATCTCTTCTGTGGGTTATGAGAGTATTTTTCCTGGGGATAAATATAATAATCTCATTTAATCAAGGGAATCAAGAAAGCCATTTAGAGTTTCCTTGCTTTCCTCCATATGATCCCATATAAGTGATTTGAGATCATGTTCTAAAAGCAAAGTTTAGCTTGCAAATATATTGAAACTGATTAACTTCTATTGACACTGGCTGATCTCACAAATTTGTTTCTTGCTGCTTACTAAAAAAGAGTTCATGTGATGTGTCACAGTCCATAACAATAGTAATGAGTATTAACCAAATTATCTGCTCCCAATTGATTTTGTATCACATTACCCAAAATAAAGAAATCCACATACTCAATCAGTCCAAAAAGACTTTTTCAAATGCCTTAAGAAATAAAACCTAAACAAATAATTTAGTAAGTCTCAATTTATTTTGTTCTTTATTTCTCTTTTTGGTGTTTTGTTTTTTTCTGAAAGTGGAAGTTCTTAGATATGAATACTACATATTTCGACATAAAATAACAATTTAAACATATAATTTCTTCCCATATATGTGGGAATGCAAATTCTTCATGACACTGTAGAAATCAGAAGAGATTTCAGCAAGAAGCCTTCGGATTTAAGCAAAAGCAGGGAAGAACTGTTTGCACTCACTGCTTTGTCTTGCACCATCTGTGATAAACGAGACAAACTAACAGTCTTGTAAACTACACGTGATAGGTCTCTTCACAGTTTTGTTTTGCCCCATCAGTCATGGAAAACTTCTTGCTTACCTGTTTAATGGAAAAATACCCCTTGTGTGTCCCTTCCCCCGAACCCTGGCTATGAATGGAGTGGCAAAGTACTGGCTGGCATGGATGCTCCTTCCCCAAACCCTATATAATAGCAAAGGTTGTAATCAATAAATGATTCAATTTGTCCATACAACCGGGTCATTTTCCAAAGGGGTGCTCTAATCATAGAATCTATTTCGCTCACTCCAGTCAGCTATGTATAAATGAACATACTTTAAGCCACATTTTAGAAACTGCATTAATTTCAGGTATTCGTCTCCTTTTTTTTGTGTCATCTTTTGTTTTGTTTTGTTTTGTTTTGTTGTTTTGTTTTGTGTTTTTTTGTTGTTTTTGTTTCCTCAATACTTTTCTGAAAAAAAGAATTATAATTTATTAGAATAAATGTGTACACCCCAGCCAGTTTTGATATTTCATTTGCAACTTGTTTTGTGTAATGTCCTACTCCTTTGATCTCATAATGAAAATATGTCAGTATATTCTCGTTATAGGAACAAGGTAAAGCAGTCCAGGCCCTCTGAGGACAGTAGGACTACAGTATGTGAATTTAAATTGCTAAGCTACAACCCCCATACTCCATGAGAATTTAGAGATCATGTACATTAACCAGTATTTCTGGAAATTTCAAATAATTAAAAAAACCCCAAAACCTACAACAAACCAACCTGAAGTACCTGTATTGTGGTTTATATATACTAGAAGGATAAAGTAATAACAAGCACCCTAATTCTAGTCTTATTTATTATTTTGATTTCCACAGCAAAATATATATCCCTTTATTGGTATTGGAATGAATGAAACATGACAAAACTGATGGTAGTTCTATGCAGATCTATTGTTATATTGAGCCAACATCAACAGGCTAATGTTCTATTTAAAGACGCTTTCTTACTTTGTTGCCAACACAAATATCTTTACATAGTATTTCCAAATTCTTTATTCTGCTATTTTCATGGGATAAGTACTGTACATTGGATGTGTCTTTGACAACAGGAAATAAAAAGGAGGAGTAAAAAATACTTATCCATATGTAATTTCAGTTATCAAGAGAAATCTTGAAACAAAACAGGCAGCAGCAAGCAGATGAATTTTTACTTAATATAGTGAAGGAGTAATGCCTTCATCTATGACAGTTAGTGCTTTAAGTTTGCTAAATGGCATATTTATTACTGAAGAGTCTGAAAAGGTAGTCAGAAAATCTTCTAGAAAAAAATCTTTGTGCTTGTTCCAGCTCTTGTCTTTGAAGTGGTAGTGTTATTTCAATGTGTGGCATACGTATTCATAAACTCACTTTTTAGCCTTAAGAAGATCATTTGGAATCTTGTTTGTAGAGTTTGTAGAAGAGTTTGTAGAAGAGTTTTGTAGAGTTTGAAGAAGACAACCATGACTAAATTAAAAAATATCAGGGCTAGTTTGGTGTAAAAATTTGTTTGTTTGGTTTTTTTTAATAAAATAGGTGTCTGGATTACAAAATACTGCATTTTGAATATATAAGAAAATTTCTAAATGTAAAGATCTTATTTTTAAAATTTTTAAATCTCAAGGAGAATGCTTGAGAAATCATTCCATCTGGGCTTTTGCTTTTTGTAACAGGAGTTTCAGTATGCCGATGAACAATATCAGCCTATAAATAGTAGTATTCTTTTCCTTTTATGTTAACTATGCAGGGTGCTATGCAGCACATACACTTGGAACATGGCAAGAGAGATTTCTGTAGTTTTACAAAAGTTTTTAAGATGAAAACCCATTTTAAGTCATCATTAAATCAAGTTTTTAGAAGTAGAGTGAATATAAATATAAATTTTCCCTAATTTAAAAGTTAACATTGTAAAGGCCTTTGTCTTCAAAGCCTCCAAGGACTGGGATTGCACAGCTTTCTAGGTACTCCCTTACAGTGCTGCATTACTGTCCTCATGAACTTTTTTTCCCCATTAATGTCCAGATGGAACATTCCAAGATAAAACTTGTGGCCACAGTACCTTCTCTATCATCTATCCTATCTAGAACAGTTCTGTTCCATTACCTTAATAACATACTCAAAATTGTTTGGAGATCTATTGTTCTCTTCTGCATCAGGTTAAACTAATCCAGCTTATTATAGACTATTATTATAAACCTCCTTTGAGGTAATTTGACTTTAGTAACTTCTATTTAACCCTCTCCTTCTTTAGACATGCATGGTACATAAAACTGGGCAAAATATTCCGTGTGAGGCCTTTCTGCACAGAGGAGGACTATAATTTCCTTATATCTGTTGGCCACACTCTTAATGTAGGTAGGTCTATCTTCTGTTTTATTAACCATGAAAGCATGGTGGTGACTGGTGTAGAATTTGGCACCTACAGTGATCCACTGGTCTTTTTCAGCAGGACTTAGGCAGTCAGTTCCCAGTCTGTCCTCAGTACAAGCCTAATCTGGAGATTTCTTTTCTCCCTCTTCAACATCAGACATTTTCTGGATTTTATCTCTGGTCTTCAAGCTATTTCAGATCCCTTTGAACTGAAGTGCTAACATTTTACATGCCTGACACCGCTCCTGAATTGATATCATAGATGAAGGTGCTGAAGGCACATTTGGTCTTATTATCCATGTGGTTGATAAACTTAATATATGATAACAACCCCAGTGCCGAGGCACTTAGTTTGATAAAGACTTTCAAGCCAGTGATTAATTGCCTTTTAGATTAAGGGTCCAGACAATTCTCAGTGCAGCTAACAATCCAGACAACACCCTCTGCGCTTCAAAAACTAAATGCTATGGGGAATAGTGTCAGTAGCATTAATAAAGGTATACTACATATTATTGTTACTGAAGCTGGACATTTAATCATAGCAGGTATGCATGCTGATTAAGTGTGATTGCAATGCTACTCTTTCTAAATAGCTTCATGTCTTGTATTAATTCCTATGATTGTTTTCAGTAAAAAAGTGAGGTTGACTGGACTTTAACTACATAGATAAACCAAGGATGGATGGTGGATCATTTTATTACAGTTGTCAGATACTCTCTCAATCACCAGAAATTTTTGTAAGACTTATATTAAACTTTTTGGTCTTGCAATTACACCACTATTCTTTCAGCACTCAGGTGAATTGCTTTCTGTCTGGTAACTCCTAGCTTCTTTGGTAGATTCTTATTTGCTGTTCCCTGTTGGTGACTATCCTTCCCAAATTATGTTCTTCCTTTTTTTTAATATGGAAAACCAAAGGATAGTTCTTACCTCTTTTTGTCAATACCTCCAAAGGCATGGTTTTTATTTTAGAATATTGGACTATAGAAAGTCCTTCTAAACAGTGCAGATGAACCCAAATAGTCGGGAGATGAGGTTCTGTAATAAGTTAGGCATTTCTCCCAGACAGAAAACAGTGAAAATGAAATTAGAAAACCAGTTAATTAATAATAAAAATATTTTTTGCAAAATGTACATGATAACTCATGTACAGAACTCATATTTCAGTAATTAGGTGCAAAAAGGAGCAAATAGAAGCAATAAAACACACGGATGAAAACATTTTAATGGTACTTGAAAAATCTATAGAAGCTTCAGAAATAAAAAAGCTGTGTCAACAGTCACACAGTTCAGTAATGAAAATTGATGTTGAACTTAAAATGAAATTTGAGTTTTCTGAAAAAAGAACAAAATACCACTGTAGAAATCCTAATGAAATCCTGTGTTCATTGGTAGCAATAGGTAAGAAAGGGAAAAAAACAAAACCCTTAGCAAACAAAATGATAGAAAATCAAGAAAGTAGTTTTGTGAATAGCATAACATAGGAAAATCAGTTTCATGGAGCTTCAGTGAACAATGTCCAGATACCAAACAAATTCTCACTGAGTGTTTAATAATGTATCTGAGCTCCCAGAAGAGTTTCTCATTAAAGTCAACACCTTTATGGCCAGTCTTCGTGAACGAAAAACCAGGGAAGGTCTTTCCACCTTCCAGCCTGCGCATTGGATTTTTTAGGTGAGACACAGTGTGTGCGGAACTGAGCCCACCCTTTAATCCTGAGGTTCATCTGCCAGGGTCAAGCGAGCTTGGACGGTGGCAGCGAGGTCCTCAGGATGTAGACGGATTGCCTTACAGGGCTAACAAGCTCCATCTGCCCGGGGAGTGGCCCCGACCGGGAATCGAACCCAGGCCTCGGAGATGACAGCGTCGCGTCCTTAACCACTAGACCAGCAGGGGCTCCCAAAGTGAACACCTTGGTGCTCTGTACTCTGCCCAGAAGGCTATTCACTGAATTGAAGGAACTCATGTCTATTTAAGAATTCGAAAGCTTTATTTAGAAGGCCAGAATGTGAGAAACTTAGAAAAATACCTAACAGTGTGGTTTATGCACTGGACCCCGGGAGAAAAAGGCAAGTTCCTGCCCTCTCAGAGCCTCTTTTTCCTCTCTGTTTCTCCCTCACCTTCCCAAGGCCTCTGTACGTGTCTGTTAGGGCTATTTCTCTCCAGCATAGGAGAGAGAGAGAGAACACAGCTCTCTGCAACCTCCTCTGGACTGTAGAAGGGGAAAAAAGCATCTAATGCTCTTGAGAAGGCACTTTGCAGGCTTCCTAAGCAAAAACAAGAATTTCTACCTTTTCCATTACAAATATGACCAAAAGCAAACAACCCCTAAATCATACATATACATATTATATATTTATGAGGAAAAGGAAAATAGAAAGCTAAGTCAGTAAGTTATTTCCTAAAATTAAACCCAACGGCCCAAAGTAGAAGCATTAATTTATTCATATAAAAGACTACATTTTTTTTCCCACTTGCTACTTGGCAGACCATTTCATACAGTCATATAGTGTACTGACAGACCTACTTTTAGACTTACAAACAATTATTTTCCTCGGGAGATTAATAAATATTAATATGTCATTTGATTTAAATAATTAATTGCCATTCATAACAGTTGTAGTGGCAAAACCACTTAAAAGTTCACTGTCTGTTTTACTATCTCAACTTGAAGACCAAATGTTAAGCAATGAAACCGGTTTGGGTTTTCTCTACCTCTTCTGTCTCAAAAAGACAGCAGGCATTCTCAGGGCTGCCAGGTGTCATATATTGGGTTTGCTTCATTTAATGACTCCCCACAGTGTCACACCTGCCTACCGTCCAACTTGTTTTAATGTACCTTGTCACTTTCCTAATAAAAGTGTCTTTATGTTTCCAAAACAAAGTTCCTTATTTAAAATATTTCCAGAGATGCTGCAATTGCAGATAGCTGACTGTAGAGTTGTTATATATGTTCATCTCCAAAGGCTTCTTCTCTGAATTCTGTTCCTCTCTCTTCAACTTCCATGAAAATTTTCATATTTTTTTAACAATTTTTTAACTTTTTAATTTTTTTAAAATTGCCTCCTTTGTATATTTTTAATTTGTGACAGCAAATAATATTTTGTTAAAAAAACTTTGAAGTATTCAACCTTGCAAGGAGGTCTGACCCCTACTGCTATCCTATTCTGGTCTGTTACTATCTGGTGAAATGGCTTATTTGAAACTGCAGATTCATCATGTCTAAAACATTTTGTTCAAACCTTTGGATGAATCACTGATTGGAAGATGTTGGAAGTGACTTCTAGAGTTACGACCAATGTTTCTGCTCAAGCAGTGCCACCCAGAGCCTGGTTGTCCAGGACCAAGTCCAAACAGATTTTGGATTTTTCCAAGGACTCCCCAGGCTCTCTGATTAGCCAGTGCTTAGTCATGTTCATGGTAAAAAGCTTTTGCCTCATATTCAGGCTCAGTTTGAGACCCTTGCATCTTGTCCGGTCGTGATCACTACTGAAAAGACACTGGCTGGAGAACCCTACTCACCTAGACCATAATTCATCAGGCTGTCTAAGAGAACATTATAGGAGACAATACTGAAACCCTTATTGGTACTAAACTACGAGTTCTCCCTTCACCTACAAGGTCAGTCATAACAAAAGGTTATCAGGTTGGTCAAACATGACTTACCCTTTGTAAATTCATACTTTCTAGTCTTTGATGTCTTTCCTGTCCGCCTGGAAATGGTTTCCAGAATAAGTTATTCTATTGTTTTACCAGAGATTGAGGTTGACCACCCTATCGTTCCTTTGGATTTCTTCCTTGCATTTGAAGTCAAAGTTCACATGGACTCATATCCAAATTCCTGATGGATCTTTCTATTGCCTGAGACTTGAAAGATGACCACAATTCTGGAAACCAGGTTTTACAGTTCTTAGGAATTTTCTCATTTATACTTTTGGTGTTGGAATGAAGAAACTTTCATTTTTTCCATACACAATTTTCTGGGACAGCCTTGTGTATGCCTTCTGTGTTTTCCTGATTTTATTTCTACTTTTATTTTATTTCTACTCCTGATTTTATTTCTATTTAACCTGTATGTGGCCAGTTAATTAATGTAATCCCAGCTGTCTCAGTCCTGGCCTTGTTGTTCACGCCTTCTCAGGTGTATTCTAACTCTTTCTGTCTCTGACACTGTGCTTCTCTTCTCTGTTCCATTATTGGTGTTATCCCTAGCCTGTCATTAACAAATCCAGTGGGTCTCCCACCATAAATAAGATTACTTTCCTTGGTTGCTGCATCACACATCTATTTGGTAATTGGAGCTGGGTCTGTTTCTCTGCGTACAGAAGCCTCTGTCTCCCATGTAACAGAAACCTCTTTTGCTTAACATTATGTCATTTTTTTCTGCTTCTTGACTTCCATTTCCACTGGCAGTTCTTAGGAGATTTACCTCCATGGACAAGAAATACACCATTTTTTAGCTGTATGACTCCTGCAGTGGGCTGCACTATGATCCCCAAGATGCCACTTGGCACTAAGTTATCATAACTGTTCAATAGTGTTCCTTCAAAAAGGCAAGAATGCTATACTTTATAATATAAGCTACTGGGTTTCAGTGAGGCCTTCCTGGAGAGTACTTTACTAAAACAACACCTACCAAAGAAAGGTTATTAATTTACAATGAGTATATAGTTCCTTGCATAAAAATAGCAACATGAAATTGAAAACCCAAGACCTAAATTACTTTCCAGAATTTAATAAGATAACATTGGCATCTGTGGGGATGCAAAGTGCCTTCTGTGCCTACCTTTCCCCACATAAATTCTCTCTTGGACACCTATCTCATGCAACTGGCAGGTTCTTAGTTCATTTCTCATGCCTAAGTCCATGGCATGTGTAGTATATGTCCTTCTCCTGATGCAATACCTAAAATGTGTTGTAATGACACCTCCCTTGCAGCAACCTACATTGCACTGAAAGCTAACATCTTTCCTAGCAGTGAGGAGTAAGTTCCTTACAGTCTGGTCATTTTAGAAACATTATTTTATACATTTTATAGCACCTCATTTTTTCTACCAGTTTTCTAAATAACTTCTCACCTGATATATAGCGGGGTAACTGACTTCCATGGAAAAAGCACAGACCTCTGTTTTAGATTTGTTTTACCCGCTCCTTTTGTCACACAGGAAGAAAGGCCTCAGCTTCCAGAAGTAATGTACTTAGAAGTAATATACTATCTTACTACAGGTTCATGACTTTTTTACACCTTGACTTTGTGGTCCCAAATTGCATCTTCCTTAACAATTCCTTCTCCTGTAATAATGATGTCAAGAGCTGTGGTCTGTAATCTACAGCTTCATCTCATACACAGATCAATTGACAATGGATATGCATGGACATTCACACCTATCAAATGGTTAAGCAAAACCTTTCAGAAGGTTGGAGCTCAACTACTGGCTATTCCACACACCATTCTTAACTTTACACAGGGCAAACAATTCTGTCTTGATATGGTTGATTGTCTGGTTCCATCTCTGGTAATGTGTAATCACTTCTTTAGTGCAGATAGCATCAGTCATTGAAAATTCTCAGTTCATAATGTATTCTATTTTTTCATAACTTATCACTGCACGCTATGTAATTTCTGCCTGTCTGTCATCACACATTCAGCAGTCCACACAGTCAAACTGAGACCAGTACTTTCTTAAAGTGTTCTCTTCCTGCCCAGAATGGATTTGGAATTCTTTATCTGGAGCCTCATATGTGTTTTGTTTGTGTGGCTGTTCATTTTTTAATCCAGTTCAGCTGCACTTGCTGATTCATTCTCATTCAGAGCGCATTGCAGAACATATGTCTATGAATGATTTAACTTTACAGGACTTCTTCTGGTTCTTTTAGAGGGTGGTTGAGAATACTGAAAGGACAGGCCCATTTTTGTACTGAGCTTTGAGTAAAGGCTTCCTCTCCCAACAAACATAAGGACTTCAGTTCCTATTGATGACAAGACATGCTGCAGTTGTTCTGAGAGACTGTTTAGCCAAGATGATGCTGACTCAATAGAATCGTAGAACCAACTGGGTGGCAAAAAGACCTCTGAGATCATCAAGTCCAACCCTTGATCCAAAACCGCTGTGGTTACCAGACCATGGCACTAAGTACCATATCCAGTCTCGTCTTAAAAACCTCCAAGGATGGAGAAACCACCACCTCCCTGGACAGCCCATTCCAATGTCTGATTACTCTCTCTATAAAAAATTTCTTTCTAATATCCAACCTAAACCTCCCTTGGCAGAACTTAAGACAATTCCCTCTTGCCTAACTGATAGTTGCCTGGGAGAGGAGACTGACACTCACCTGGCTACAACCTCCTCTCAGTTAGTTGTAGAGAGTGATGAGGTCTCCCCTGAACCTCCTCTTCTCCAGACTAAGCAACCCCTGCTCCCTCAGACTCTTCTCATAGGACTTGTGTTCAAGTCCCTTCACCAGTCTTCTTGGTCTTCTCTGAACCTGCTCCAGCACCTCAATGTCTTTCCTGAACTGAGGGGCCCAGAACTGGACATTCAGGTCAAACTTCATTTCAAATTTTAACTATCTTGAGATCATCACTTGAACTGTGTGGTTGCTTTTTTAGGTGTGCTTTAAGTTTGTAAAGCCTGATCTAGCTCCATTTACCTCTGATTGATAAGGGTTTCTGCATACAGGAACATATGAAAAAATGACAAGCAATTGTGAATGAAAGAGCTTCTTCAAATATGTGGAAAAACTGTAATTTAAAAGTGGAGCAATGCAATTTATAACACAAACATCTTTCTGTTAGTCTCATTAAACGTTACAGGAAAGCTTATTTTTAAAATAATTTCTTTATATAAAAACAATTCACTATAGTATAATTATTGTAACATAATTAATGGGACACATAAAATTCTCAGTATGGATGTGAATGCTAAAAATATTGTGAAAAATGTTCTGCATAATGATTTGCTCTATATTTAGTAAAATTTCATTAGTGTGCATATATGTCAGCTGAATAATCTGCATACTTAAAAGCCCCTAAGTACTCATAGACATGATCAACTGTGATGCCTCTAGTAATTAAAGAGAAAAAAACATATTTAAATAGTGTTAAAGATTTGGCCAAAACCTGCCGAAAGCCAGAAGGTTCAGAATAGGAAGAACATATAGGAAGAACATCCTTCCTTGTGTCACCCTAAGGGTGCTACAAATGTACTTCCTAATAGAGAAATTTGGAAGTGATGGTGATTTAGCATCCATTCTAAAACATGGAAAAGAAAATGTATCTTTACATTAGTTATATAGTTTTCTCTCAATCCAGAAATAACGTGATTCATTTTGACTCATGAATGTTACAGATACAATAGCCTAAAGTGTGCTTCTGTGAAATACAATCTTCATAACCTTCATTAGGACTTTTTGTAAAACAAAAGGGACGAAAGGGATGGTAGTAATTTCCAAAGTGCTTCCTGCTAATTTTTAATTATTTGTCTTAGATCTGTATCTATTTATTAGTATGACTGACAGTTCACGCCATTCTCAAGTGTAGTAATTTACACTCTCTACAGAGAATTATAAAATTCCCCTCTTTACTGAATACTTCTGGGATTTCTTATAACAAAAAGATCAGATGCCAGACAAAAACTCCCAGTATTTCTACTTTATATCTTCCTATTCTAATGGTAATGCTGGAACTGGAGCTGTTGTCACTGGAGAATAATACCATTATGTGCTGAAGAGCCTCTGGCACTGTCCCCTACGTAATGAATTTATAAAATAAATTACCCCTTTTAAAATTACTTGAGTCATTGGAATGTTGTATCAGATACAGTTAATGTCAGCATTTTTTGCATGTTCTGATATAAATGTTAACATAATCAGGTATCATGGGTCGCATATCCTACTGTTACTGCAAATAGAAAAATATTTTTGAAAACATATTTACAATAGAAATATGCATTAAACCCAAAATAAAACAACATAATATCAAAACAGAACATCTTTAGGAACATGCTGAAGTTGAAATAAACTTCTGGAGTGATATAATCCACTTGTAGGTAACATGGAATTTTATGTACAGAAAATAAAAATGAGGGGGGTATTAGAAAACTCTTGCATCTTTAATGAAACAAGAATGGTATTATCATGTTTTTTTACAAAGCAATAACCCACTATGTTCTGGATAACATAAAATGCAAAATGCATATAAACCAGGTTTTCAAATAAAGTATTGTAATGGTTCTAATAGCATTATTAGCAGTATTTAAGGCAAGTTTTTTTTTTAATGTTTTATAAAACAAGCAATTAACATAGAAAAGATCGTGTGAAAATAAAAATCACTGAATCAAAGCAAAAAGAATGATATTTATTTCAGTGTAAGAAGATTTTGCTTCTCCCAAGGTGAATGAACAGATGAGGTGTAGCAAATAAAAAGCTGTAATAGGAATAACATTTGCAGTATGATGGCTATTTTAAAATATTTCTCTTTTAAAAGGTTGCAGTTCTCAGGATCCTTATGCTGACTATCCAATCATATAAGCTCTCCAGAAGGAAAAATTCCAACTATTGAAGGAATTTTGATTCATGAGATCATTTAAGTATATTTATTATCTCCCTTCTTACCAGCTACTAATTGCTCTTAAAAAATACCACAACATTTCAAAACCTATGAAGTTTGGTAGAATGAAATTGCAAAATTTAAGATGAGATTGGTCAGTAAATTGAGTAGTAATCTATAGTCATAAAGCAAGGCTAAACAGACTGAATATATTGTCCATCAACTATTATTCTTTTTTTGATGAACAGTTTCCCAAGAAAAGCAGTAACTACAAAATCTTGATAAAGTAAAATCAGGCTTCAATAAGGCATAACACTGAAAAATATAGTACACTGACAAAACTTGTAGTATGAACAAAGGAGAAGAACAATACAGAATTGACCAAAACCCAAGTCTGACTCGGAAGGTGGGTTGACAAGATGAATTATTATTTTAATCCTTGATGTGTAAGTTGTTGTTTTGGCCTTCTAAAAGCATTTAGGAGTAGATGCTGAAAACATTTCAATAGATTTTTTTTTTCTCACTTGCAGAATTGGAGTGTATTAATGGAACTAGGGCATACTGTTCAACTTTCTGATCACGCACTCCTGCAGATTACATATGTATACTTTTAAGAGAGTCTATTCTAGCTTTAAAACAAAAAATCTCAGTAATTTTTATCTGTTTTAAAATAACCTCTTAACATCTACACAGTTTATTGTGTTCTGTTTATCTGAAGCCACTTACTTTGTTCTCTAGGTTTTTACCCGTGTATATAAAGAATACAATAAAACCAAAGATTCAGTAAATAAATCCACATTCATCCAGCATATTTTCAAGGGTCTCAGAAGGAAGGCAAAAAGAACAAGCAAGTTCTACATAGTATTTCTCTAAAGCCAGCAAAACTGAGCAAGCTATTTGGGTGGAAAGCTGATTCCTAAGTGCAAGTCTGTCATGAAGGAAGCTTTTCTGAGGAAGCCCCAGCAGGAATGCTTCTGATCATCACAGCTTTAACAGTGTGCTGTGGGCAAGATGTTGATTCTTCAGATTATTTTATCCCTGACCACATAATCCTTTATAGATTAAGGCCATCAGTAAGGAAAGATTGTTCTGTGATTATTACTCCTAGGGCCCAGAAAATTTGTATTAACAGCCCTGCCAGAAACTGTCCAAGCAACTTCCCATAATGTGTGCCATTCTCAGCCTTCAAAAATAAAACAATTAGTCTTGAGATTTAAGCGGGTAAAAAATCCTTCACTGTTACTGAAGGTCTATATCAGTGTTTCACAGAGAGAACCAGCTCCTCACAGTCCAAAAATCAGCCTAAGCATGGTGACATGAGCAAATATTGTGAACATTTATGTCCTTCATAGCTTTCAGTTTTGTTGTTTTCTTAAGTGAACAAACAGCCCGAGATTCTTAATGAACTCTTTCCTAGGATTTTGGTTTCCAAATGTTTCTTTAGTTATGAAAACAAGGCCCACCTGGCCTATCAAGCTGAGTGAATTAGGAAATACTTGATGTGTTCATGTATCTCAGCTTAGACCAGTTATAGCTCTCACCATTCTACAAAAAATGCTTTCTTCTGAATTGCAGACCAAGTGACCTTTGTTAATTTGTTACAAGCCTAATATCATAAAATTTGGTTCTCCAGCGATAATCAGCATCTATTATAAAAAATCATTTATATTTTAATCACTCATATATTACCTACACATTCACCTTACTCTTATTTCATTCTCCTAGAAAAGTAATTTGACATCAATTGGACCTGGGAATATGTTTGTCACTATCTAATTAGCTTTTTTCTTGTCTCTTGATGTAACTGTTAACAGCAATGGCACTGTCATCTTTGACTACAACACCAATACTAGATAGGAGGATTGCAAGATGCTTCTGAAATCTTCCCAAAAGTGAGGTTCTGCAGAGTCTGAATGCTTATGTGCCAGATCAATTTTGAATGTCTAAATGGCTTTGCTGATAGACATTTTCTTTAGTTTCTTCCCATAAAATTTCCTTTAATTATGAGGTGTTTGGTTATGCATTGACCAAAACCCTCCCATTAGTTGATCATAAAATAAACAGGAAACAAATGTGCATATATGTGCTCCTTCTAGTCAAAAAGGATACATTCAGTCAATTTCTGTTCTATTTTAACTTTGTAGAATTGATTTTAAAAATTAAAAAGGAAGGAGCACAAATTTTCTTTTAAAATGTTTGATTAAAATGAACCTAAAGTTTTTGTAATGCATTGGATCTGCACATAAAATGTTTACATTTAATTTTGAGACAGACAATTTATTTCAGGATTTAATTACACCTTTTCAGTAGGAATTGTTATCATTTTAAAGCTGTTGGTCTCAGATGATTTGTTGAATTCCAAATAGCTTGTGCTGTCACTCAGTCTAGAAGTGTGAAATTTAATAGTTCTTCTAAAACAATAAAAAATTATTAGCTTTTTAAAAGAAAATTAATTGTAATATTTTATAGCTGTACTATACTACTATTAATAATAGCAACATCTTTCTAATTAAGAAAAAGATATAATCAAAATGTACTATAACAAAGAATTTTAATGCAAACCCTGAAAGAAGGTGAAGGAAGATGAGATCTCTGCAAGTAATTTTCAGTATCTGAGAATGTTCTCAATAACAGGTCATGAAGTTCTCAATTCTGACATAAATTGTTCTGAGAAGAAACTTGATCTCTTAAAATAAGCAATGATAATTTTAACACTTCAGACTAAAATTTCTGAATAAAAGCATTCAAGTAAATGTGAATGATTATAATATTTCATTTTTATTTTTAATGACCTCATTGGCTTACACCTGTCAAGATTTTGATGTATCTTCCGACTGAAGAAATTACTTTTTTATGCTTTTAGAAATAAAAAATTATAGAAAATTGTTCTCAAAATTAATGTAAGGTATTTATGTGACATAAACATATAAGCATATATTTGCTATATGCTTTTCATTAGATGATCAATAAGAAAATATTCAGAGCTTTAGCATAGAAAAGAGTAAGGGAACATTGCCACAGTGTTTAAGCACTCCAGTGTTCTGGACCTGCAGTTGTTAAAAAGTAAATAATGGCCAGTCTCTTCGCGAACGAAGAACCGGGGAAGGTCTTTCCACCTTCCAGCCTGCGCATTGGATTTTTTAGGTGAGACACAGTGTGCGCGGAACTGAGCCCACCCTTTAATCCTGAGGTTCATCTGCCGGGGCCAAGCACGCTTGGACGGTGGCAGCGAGGTCCTCAGGACGTAGA
>NW_020955276.1:2617594-2628247 GCF_003031625.1 Empidonax traillii
TAGATGGATTGCCTTAAGGGCTAACGAGCTCCATCTGCCCAGGGAGGGGCCCCGACCGGGAATCGAACCCGGGTCTCTGCAGTGACAGTGCAGTGAATTTTCCCCTGGACCACCGGGGGCATTATATTATTTATGTTAAAAAGTACGGCTTATATCTAAGGTAGTAACTCCAATAGTCTATATATAGTCTATATGTACCATAAAGCTGAGTATGT
The DNA here is from genome assembly GCF_003031625.1 of Empidonax traillii. Lineage (NCBI taxonomy): Eukaryota > Metazoa > Chordata > Aves > Passeriformes > Tyrannidae > Empidonax > Empidonax traillii. The sequence continues at coordinate 2,617,810 of NW_020955276.1, forward strand.
TTCTGGGCATGTTTTGTTACTGCTGCAAATGAGAACTAGTAATGCTAGAAACTAAATAATTCCCAAAATACAAAACCTTAAGAAATGACACTGGCCAATACCCCAAATGCCCCCTATTAATTGTCAAAGAGAAAAGGTCCTAGAAACAAGGCATCATAGAATGGCTTGGAGTGGAATGGACCTCAGAAATCATCTTGTTCCAACTCGCTTGCCATAGGCAGGGATATCTTCCACTAGGTCAGGTTACTCAGATCCCCATCCAGCCTGGTCTTGAAAGCCTCCACGAACAAGTCCACAACCTCTCTGGACAATTTGTGCCTGCGTCTCCCCATCCTCACAGTAAAGAATTTATTTCTAATATCAAATTTAAACCTCACCTCCTTCAGCTTAAGGCCATTCCCTTTCGTACTATCATTAAGTGCCCTTGTGAAAAGTCTCTCTTCAGCCTTCTTGCAAACCCCCTTAGGTACTAAAATGTGCTATAAGGTCTCCCCGAAGCCTTCTCTTCCCCAGGCTGAACGGCCCTCAGTCATTTTGTCTGTCCCCATAGAAGAGTTTTTCCAGCACTGTGATCAACCTGATTGCTCCGACCCGGTTGCAGGACTTTGCACTTGGCCTTGTTGAACTTCATGAGGTTTGCACAGGCCAACCTGTCATGCCTATCAATGTCCCTCCAGATGATATCCCTTCCCTATAGCATGTCGACCTCACCACACAGCTCGGTGTCACCAGCAAATTTGCTGAGGGTGCACTCAATCCCACTCTCCATCTCAGAGACAAAGATGATCAAAAATGCCGGTCCCAATACTGACCTCTGAGCAGTGTCACTTGTCACTGCTTTTCACTTGGACATCAAATTGCCTACAACTCAGTGTGACTATCCAGCTAATTTTTTATCCACTGAGTGATCCATCCAAGGCCACAAGAAGCTGATGTGTTTTGGTGGGTTTACCTCCTTTGCTATCAAATGTACAGACCATAGTAACCTCAGGATTTCACAAATTATTTTTAATAACCTGGTTGGCTTTATTTTTCAAAATGATGGTGAATGTTTTTAAAATCCTGCTCTTTGCACACCTTCCCCCCTCAAAGAATTAGATAATTAGAGAATCTGTAATGCAGAAGTAGCACTGTTTATGCAGTACCTAAAATTAAGTGAATATTTTAGAGACTTTTTAAATGTTACAGCTTCTATTCTAAGTTAGTCTGTGTTCATAGAATATGAGGGGAAAAAGAGGGAAAAGAAAGTCCTAATGTTACAATTTGCAAAAGTCTATTATGTAAAGCCTCCTGGATGATTATGTGCTTTCTGAAACTGGCACTAAAAAGAAAGAAGGCTAATTATTCAGGTGCAACACCCCATTGACGCAGCTGTACTACTTCTATGATTTCAATCAGGTAAGTATCTCAGTGTATTTGTGTTATCCCATATAGTTGTATCAGTTCAGGTGGAGATAGTATCTGTATTTTTAGCAAGAACTCCATGCACCACATGGACATATCCTACAGCTTGATTTTTCCTTATAAAAGGACTTTACAGACAGAGAACTACTTCCCATGAATTTCAGCAGGACTGTAGTGAGAAGAGTTACCTTAATCAGTCTTAAATATGTTGATGGTATCAGGAGCTTGGTTTAAATATATATTTCAAGATGATCTTTCCTTGAACTGAAGGCTTATTTAAGATGAGGTAATGGAATGGAGGTGGGGAAAAGGTCACTAAAGCGACAACCTACCCTTTCTACCAAAACATGTTGTTTTTAATTCTGCAGTTGATTAACAGCATGATCTCTGCTGCCAGCAGGAAAAGGTTGAGAGATCTCAGGTCTGACCGATCATTGCCCTTTTTTTGAATAACGACAAGCTTATGAAGCATCACAATATATATAAACTTACCTACTGCATTCCACCAATGTCTGTCAGGTCTATATAATCACATATATGACTCTGGGAAATGGACAACGATTCTGAACACATATTAGAGCAGGAAAGTTTTGACAGGCTGGAACCTCATGTAGTTCATCAAAACTGATAGCAGAGTCTGGTTCCTGAGATAGGTGTAGCACTACAGCAGGACAAGCTGGTGTCAAACCAGAGCAGCAGCATTTCCCAGGGCCCCGTAAAAGCCAGGCTGGCTGTGAAGGAGCAGTACCCCAGGGCAGCAAAGAAGTCCCAAATACATTCTTGACTGCATTAGCCAGTGTGCTGCCAGAAGGTCTGGAAACGCCTCCTTCCCCACTGGTCAGGGTCCTGAGTTCTCTGCCCAGCCTGGGGCTCTCCCACAGGAAACAGACAACTATGTATGGAAGCAAGTCCCCCAGAGGCTTGTGAAGGGGCTGTGGCTCTAGCAGAGGGCATCCAAGGAAAGGCTGTGGGAGCTGGGTTATTTCAACCTTGCGAAGATTTCAATGAAGAGTGCTGTCTTCAACTAAGAGAGAAGACAGTAGGGGCAAGATTGCCCATAGAGACACAGTGAGGTCAAGAGATTACAAAAAAATTCAGATTGGATGCAATAACTTTTTTCTTTTTTTTTCCCTTTCTTCAATAACAGGTCCTTTTCTCCTGGCTAACAATTCATGGAGATGATTACAGCCAGTCTGGGGAAGTTTGCATGTTTACAGGAATGAAATGATTGATTAAATGTATATTACCAGTATATAATCTTCAGATGTGAACATTTACATACATACAGTGTATCAAAATCTCAGGAAAAAAAGAAATAGCTAGTGTTTTCAGATTGTGCTATGACATAGAAGCTTGTTTCTCTTTGTGATAAAAGTATAAAGCAACAAGAGTCAAGGCAGAGCAGATGATTTATGCAGCTGTTACACCAAGTGGTTCAATCACATTTATTCATCATTTTACAGCAATTCACATGTGGATAACATTGAGATTTACATGTTGAACTGCCAGTTTTTAGGAGGGTTTTTTTCAGCTTATAAATATCTGATATGAATTGGAAGCCTTTCAAAAAATGTAATTATTTTTCTGCAAAATGATAGATTATATAGACAGTATTACATTACAAACTCCATATACTGATTCAAGTAGCAGGTCTAATTGTTTTAATTAATTTGCTTTTCTTCAAAATTTAGAATGCCCTATAAAATTATTGTTGGAAAATTAAAAGAAGGAAAGGGGGAAAAATACTAAAGGAAACAAATTCTCAGCAACGAAGCAGCAAGGAATAAAGTGGAGTAGCTACAGATTCACAGGAGAACACTGTGACAAAACAAAGAGGATTTTTGTTGTTAAAATGTGAGAAAACCTTAACACTCCAAATACTGTACAGATTTTCAAGCAAAGCAAACTACTTTCAGTTTGACCCAGCTTATAGAAGTTCTTACTCCCTACCTTGCTGTTTGTAAATTGCGTTTAAAAAAATAAAAGAAAAAATAGTTTCTCAAACATTTTGGACAAATTACTTCCAAAAGCATCCATATTTTGGCACATCTCAGTAAACACTGATTTACAGGATCTGATATTGTGGTCAAAGGAACCTCTGTAGCATCAAAATTTCACTTAATTATGTAAATAAATGTAAGCTAGCAAAAACAGAGATGTTGACTAAACAATGTATTTTACTTAATAGCCACTGTTATGGTGTAATTTAAAAAAATCAAATATCCATCACATTTCTTATTGACCTTTTAAATATGTTATGACTCTGAACATCAGAGACAAGTCTCTGTGTGGCTGTGGTACGCTTGACTTTAAATTCTTTATTTTGAGAATAGTTCAAAACATTATTTTATGTTAGCCAGAATATGTGGTAGCAAATAATCAAGATCATAATGTGTTAAGGACAACATTTTTTGCAGAAGTGGCTCCTTTACACTGAAAGTATCATGAGCTGTAGAGACACTGAATCTCTCCCTTTCATGAACCTTCCTCTTTTTTTTTTTTTTTTTTTTTTAAAGGGTCTTTCCATGAATCTTTCATAAAATAAACTTAATATTAAACCAATTGCATAGAATTCCTTGCAATATGAAGATAATGAAATCCAGTAGCTCTTCATATTGCCTGAACCATGCACTTCTGCCAAAAATAGATGTATATTCTTCCTTACCAATAAATAAAAACATACAAAGTTTGAGTACAGTGTAGATTAGAAAATGTGACATAGGGAAGATCAGTAAAAATTTTCTGCTTAGGTTTTGTTGGTGTTCATGGTCTTTTTAATCCTTATTTTTTGATTACCAGGTTAACATTTTGCCCTGTCGCTATAGTTCAAACTTCTGATAGTATTTCCAAAACATTATTATGTTCATTAGATAAGTGTTACAATTGCAAATTTAATATTTAATTCAACTAAGTATTAGCAGTGAATTTAAATATATTTTATTTTCAAATTCATGAAGAATTGTTTGTTCCTGAGAGGACTTTACTTAATACTTATCTAATTTTTGCTATCATGTGCTTTACCACTAAGCTTGATTTAAAAAAGATTTGCCTTGGGTGAATTAACATCTCAAGTAGTGTAGAGCTGACAGCGAATAAATCTGTCTTTTAACATTTAATGATTTTTTTTTCCATTGCTGAAAAACTCTAATTGAAGCACCACACAATGGCATAGTAGTCTCACTTAAAAACCTTCCTAGCCTAGGTTGCTTCAGGAGAAAAAGTGAAAGGAATACAGCTATTTAGATGCAGGAGAGAGAATTTGAAGAAGCTCTTCATTGCTCATTTCTTCATATCAAGTGCATGACTGGAAGATGATATTTTTCTACTTTTAATGCTGACATGTTGTATTCTTTTAGCTGCCCATCCTACCATGCCTGTTGGAGCACAAATGACTGCTAAGTAAACAAGGGGAGTTTCATATATTAGTAGGAGAGAGAGAGAGCAGAAAGCATGAAGGAGCCAAAGGGTAGTTCTAGAAAGTTATCAACAGCCAAAGATAGAGAAGGAAAAAAGCACAACAAATTAAGTTATATTAAAAAATCAAAAAGCAGTTAGATTTCAGTGGGTAATGACTACAGTTATTATTGATAAATTAAGGCTGAATTTAAACTTTGTGGGTTGGTTTGCCAGCCTTGGTCAAGCTATGACGTCATGGAACTCCATATTTATCTGTATATATGGAGAACCTACAAATAGCCACCCAAGCCCTGTGTAATGCTCTAGAATTGATTGGATAATACATGTCCATGTCTGATGCTGGATACAGTTATGTCTTTGTTCCTGCGAAGATTGACAGCTCCCTCTGCTGTTCTCATCGTGAGGTGAATAAAGTCTCTAATTTTCCTGCACACACTGTTGGACTCAATGCCGTTTGTCAATTAATGGCTATTAGGCTGGTATGCATTTAAACACTGGCTGGCATTCAAATGCCTGATGGCACCTTTAAGACACCTGCTTGGACAACCAATCTGTTTCAAAACAGAGCTTGATAGTGTTATTAAAGTAAGGTATGAGAATCAACACTTTTAATTCGATTCTTTCTTCCTATTTCTTTTTTTTTTTTTTTTTCCCCAAGCTTTCTATTTCTGTTTGTACCCATCTGGTCTATTTACCACAGATGCAGACTTATGAAAGCTGTGCTATTTGGCAATTAAAGTCTGACCCAAGGAACTGATATTAAAGCACTGGATAGATGCTGTAACATGCTACTCATCATTCTCCTAAAATCCAGAAATATCTTCCCAATTTTCTCAGATTTTCATGTAATCTTCACCAGATTTTCATGTAATCTTCACCACATTTTTCTTTTAAATATTTCATAATTCATGAAGTCAGATTGGTGAAGGAAGTGTCTTCATTTTATTCTTCTACATTTCGTCATTTATTCATTCTTTTGGAAGAAACATATAGGCTAAATACACCTTATACTCCATGAAAGAAAGCAGAAAAAGATGGTGTGTGATGCATGTTCTTTAGCACGATGCTTAGTAATGATATATGCTAGATTCAATTTCTCAGGCTGCATTTCTCTATGAACATTTGGACAGTACTGAGCAAAAACTCCACTATATTGATTGGTAATTCCTTTATCCTAAAAGGTCCTATGCAAATGAAAACAACTGCATGAATCTAAATTTTGTCTATGTGACAAAGTCACTGTGTGATTTTTTTTCTTAGCCAACTCACACATACATACGTAGTTTGAAAGTTATTTAAGTACTCAGTAGACAAAGCAGGATTATACCACCCTTAAAGGCAACTCAACATAGGATGTACTTGCTGTGTAAATCAACTGCACTATGTAAAAGATTTCCTGTAAAAAAGTTTTGAAATAAAACCTCCATCTGCTATAAATACACTAAAAATGCGGACAACCTTCTGAAACAGTAGTGTCTGAACAATTCTTTTTATGGCCTAGTTTATCCTTTCCTTACTGCATCATGCAGAATCCTTCATGACATTCCCCATAAGAGAAAAATCAGGTAACAAAGCTAAGAACCGTTATAATTTCTCAGAGTTCTTTTGGCCTTAGTGAAAATAAAAGACAGAACAGTAACACAAAATTCTGCACACACAGGAAGAGGTTGCTGCCTTTCTGTCTTATAGTCTCAGTCAACCAGTATATTTGGCAGTATATTTATTTAAAATTTATAAATAATTCAAAATTATTCATTGCTAGATCACTGCCCAAAGAATTTCAAGTTCTTTGAAACATTATAGGAAATTTTGAAATTTTCTATTTAATTCTTCATTTGGAAATGTAAACTTGGTATTCATGTGCTGAAATACGTTAACCTCACAATTCTGTTTCAACAATGGCTACTACAAATGAGGTAAGTTTATCACTGACAAAAATGAAAAAAATGTTCCTGCTGGCTCCTTGGAACCGATAAGTTCCCCAGAACAAATTAATATTAAGTATGTTAAAGATTTGTCTGCTGACCTTGGACATTATTGCTTCTGGAGGATATTTATGAGCAAGCTCTGTATTTAAGATATTTTTCCCCTAATCACAGCTACTGTTACCAAGCAGGTGTTCCCAGTACTACTGCATCTCCATGATCTCATAGCAGAATGTTAAGTTAGTTCTCATTTCTAATGTAATCATCCCTTTAATAGAGGGAAACAATAGTGTCTTTGTGAATTGCAAAAAGAAGATATTACAATTTTGACTAAACCAGAGGAGTTACAATTTAATGAAAAAAGTATTTATTTTCTTTTGCTGATGGATCTTGCTTTTTCTTTTTAAATATGACTTTTGGGCACAAGATTTATTTTTGTCAGTAAATTTCACTATTTCTGTAGATGCTAAAAGTATTGCATTAACCAAATAGCTGGATTCCCAGAACAAGAAACTATCTTCTTCACTCTGCCGCAGAAATTTAGGAGTTTACATACATTACATTCACTGTTTGCTTTGTCTCTGTATCTGTGCACAGAGTACATATGCATAGACACCTCTTGAATAGACTTGAAGAGTGTAAACTCAAGCTGTGGGCTGGCTCAATAATGAACACTGCCTGATCCAATTGAATAACATGTTACATATTCAAGAAAGCTGATTGGAAATGGTGTCTTCTCTGACTTTCTCTAGTACTACGGCTCTGACATTCTTTACCAAAGTTAAATCAATAATTCAGCAAGTCAATGATGTCCTGTTATAGCTTGTGGTAGATTTTAGTACTACTTTACACTTTTCATGTCAAAATGGTCTTGTCTAGTTCCTTAAAATAAAGGGAAGACATGCACACGTCTCTCTTTTACTCTCTATTTCACTGTATCTCTGATGAATTCAAATTTTACATGACTTTCCAGTTTTGCATATTTTTTTCCTGTTGTAATCTCCTTAGACGACCCACCACTAGAGAGAAAATGATGTAGTGCTTCTATTCAAAGATTACCTATCTATGCAAATGATACTGAGTGGTTCTAAAGCAAAAGTGAGAGAATTACACCTGTCAGATATGTCCTCTGTACCCCAAAATGCATCACTCTGCTTTGAATTGTCTAACACCACGTTCTGCTTTTCACAGTATTTTCACAGGACAAATATCTGTCTGCTCCCCCTTTCTAATATTAGTTTTCATTCTACTAGACAGTTTTATTCTTTCTTTCACATGATTTTTTCTGTTGTGTAGTGAGATTAACTTGGGCTGTCTTTTTATCATTAATAAGGCATTGAATACTAATTTTTAAGTAGGTATTGTTAGCAGATCCTTCCTTCTCAAAAGTATTTATTTAAAGCATGATATACTCTCAGACAATGTCAGTTTGTATCCATTGTTTATCGTTACTACTGTGTCACTATTATGGGATTATCCTGATTTCTATTCTGCATTGTAACTCTCATCAAGCCTTAGGGTCAGCATAAGCTACCCATTAATCATGTTCTTACAAGAACATAACAAATCCTCTTTTATTTGAATCTGGTTCACTTTCATTTGTTTTTTAAAATGGGAGACAGCCAATTACACATGCATAATGTTGAAAACTTTTGCAACTCTTTATTAGCATAAACTTATTTGAAGTCATGCTGCATTTGAAATCTCCAACAGAGACATTGTGTAAATACAAATGGGGACAAATGAGGCATATGGCACCAGTACTTGATTTTTTTAGCAATTTTCTTCTAATTTAAAGCAATAAACATATTAATACCACGGTTATACAAATATTGTTCTTTAGATAGTTGTCTTTTCCTTAAAGGGCATTTCAAAGTTCCCTGAATAAAATAACCTACACTGACAGTTCCTTTCTAACACAGAGAGTTGTGTGCACATATGCATTATGATTCTTGTCCTACTTTCCCTAACACCTCTACTCAAAGTTGCAGCACTATCTTCTGTGTTTTCCTCCTGTTTGTCTATGTAGATGTTATTGCAAATATGACTCAAAAGCAACCTTGAGAAAAAACAAAACAATAGTTTAACACAAGTTTGTTCTTCTGAGTGCAGAAGGAAGCAAGTAAAGGATGTAAGATAAGCATGGGCAGTAAACATAATTGTCCCCCTTGGCAAGTCAGGGAGACATTTGACAGTCTTCTATCTGCTCTACTTATTGTAAGCCTATGAGACTGCATCTCTCATACTTTCCTAACATTCAATACCTAATTCATGGATGTGGTTAGACCTCATTCTTTGTCCTTTTCCTATCATGTCTTTGAGCCACAGTCTTTCGGGAAACCTAAATATGAAATATCTGGGTGCAATTCCTATTAAATTCTATGAAGTATTGTGATGTTTTAGTGAAAGTCTGATAACTCTGTCCTGAAATACAGACAAAAAAACCCAAAAAAACCAAAACCTCAAAACCTCAACCCACCCAAAAACCCCACAACAACTAAACCCAAACAACAACAAAAACAACAACAAACACCACCACAACAAAATAACCCAAAGAAGCACTGGTCAAAAGGTAAAATTTATGTTTATAGAGGTTTCATTATGAACAAAGAAAATGTATGATGTTATAGCAATTTGTAGTAGTTCATGACAAGAGACAATCCAAAATTTTCTACATTTACTAAAATTCAACAAACTTATCTATGGCAGAGTGTTTGCAAAAGACAGTATTAAATCAAGTCTGGTATTTCCTATCTCGCAAGAGCGTATGCCTAACTGCAGTAATGTTAATATTCACTTACAAAGCAGAAAAAAGATTTAGTGTAGAAAAACTTTTTTTTGTTTATGAATGGTTAACTAGGTATTGCTGACAGTAGGAAGAACTCAGAGGCATGGGAGCTTCATAATAGCGCTACGAATGTCAAGTCTGACATCTGTATTAATATATAATGTGCAATGACTAGAAAGAATAAAAAAAATACAGATTGTGAATTTGTTATATGTAAAACGGATCTCTTCTATATTTCACAATTTTTAGCAGCTGGATATACTCTTTGAGTAGCAGGAAGACTGATTAAATTCATAAAAATCCCATAATGCTGGATTTTACACTAAGTTCAATTTTTTTAAACATTGTATTTGCTTTCTTTAAAAAAATATAAGAAAAACAAGGAGACAGAACTAAGGACATGACAAATATTGATGAAAAAAAAAGCCTGCCAAAACCCACATGCTTATTGGAAAAAACACCCAGGAAAAATGTCCTGAAGAAAATTATGAGGGGAAAAAGGACACTGGCTAAGGAAATGATAGAGACTATGAGAAATGATACGAGACTATTCAGAGAGATTCTGAAATGTACCCAAGGAAATCCAGCTACAGACATGGAGTGTTATGTGCCAAGACAGTGGGAAAGTGTCCTTCCATAGATGTGGATTAGTGTGACAAATTGTGAGGGGGCTCACAGCTCTCCCAGTGACCCATCATTTCAACCATGAGGTTTAATGGCCAGTCTCTTCGCGAACGAAGAACCGGGGAAGGGCTTTCCACCTTCCAGCCTGCGCATTGGATTTTTTAGGTGAGACACAGTGTGCGCGGAACTGAGCCCACCCTTTAATCCTGAGGTTCATCTGCCGGGGCCAAGCACGCTTGGACGGTGGCAGCGAGGTCCTCAGGACGTAGATGGATTGCCT
>NW_020955276.1:2628340-2689438 GCF_003031625.1 Empidonax traillii
CCGGGGGCTCCCACCATGAGGTTTAGTACTGTGGAGAATGTAGTGCTATCTTTTGTTCTGACTTAAAGGACAGGACAAGATAGTGCGGAGAAAACAGGGAGGAGGATGTGAATTATGATTTCCCAAGGATTTTTCTTTCAATATGTTCAAATAACAAATTAAATCCTTCCATGATCTTGCTGACCTTTGGACTGGTTTTTTTTTACGTTTGTTTGTTTGTTTTCTTTTTCTGACCTTTCTTTTCTAAAAAGCCTTTAAAGATAGCAAGAGAGCAAGTCTGTTTGTGGAGGAAAGCTGAAGTACTTATTTCAGGAACACATTGGTTCTTGTCAGGAAAGTGTATTTAAGGGGTAACAGTGCATCCACTTCCTCTTTTCCCTTTCACTTACTATGAGATTAGATTTTGTGAGATTAGGGTTCATTCATCCCTTTCCTGCAGGCTGTCAGCATCAGAATTAAAAGCAGATTTCAGAAGTGATCTAGGCAAATAGATCCATTTTCAAAAGAGCTTTAAGAATATAAATGCTAGTGACTTCTTCTAACAAATGTTTTCAGATGATAAATGTTCATTTATATACTTTTTAAAAAGAATTTTTAGTTTAGTGTTTTAAATGAGGATGCTTTTTGCTTTCTCCTTTCCTGTCATCCTATGGCAATTTCAAGACCCTATCTGTAATTTATTATTTTGCGTTAATTTCATAAAAATTGCCACAATGTGTAGTGAGCCAAAGATTGACAAGGACCCTAACATATGTCACCTATTCCCAGTGGAAGAAACTTCAAAGTAAACTAAAGAAACCATTGGATTTAACAACTATGCTCTGAACAGTGAAAAGCAAGGATATAAATAGGAACAAAAGCTCTGAGGATTTATTTGGTTTAAAGAAAAATTAACAATAAGAGACATTGCTAAAATAAGATAGAAAAAATTAAATATTCTAAAGAAGAAACCATTAGTAGAAATGTCTTTGAATACTGAAGGCTTGTTGCTTAATTTCTGAAGGTTTTTTTTTTTTTGTTTTTTTTTTTTTTAGTAACAGATTCAATTTTGAAATTATTTGCTTAATATTTAAACTATCAGAAGTTATGTGAAAGATGCTTCTGGTTCTGCTATGACACTGTGGTATCAATAGACATTTTAAAGAAATGGACAGAGTATTTATTAGGATATGTTATGGGTCCTTTCTACATCCTGTAGGTTGAAAACTATGTATTGAATTTCTGATGGGAGGGTATCTTTCCTCCCTTATATGATAAAGTATGAACAGAATCATCCTTACCTGAGATAAACATAAGTAATACCATGGGTTTAATGTGGGTCCAGTGTGACAAGTCCACTGAGATATCAAGCAAAGGAAGAAGTGATAGAGAAGAGATACTCAGCAATCAGAATGTTAACATCCCCTTAATGGACATTATTTTATGCCTTCAGTTTGCATAGGACTCCACACAACATATTTTTCTTCTTAATGCAACTGAAATACTGAAGCAGAATAAATTTCCAGTCATGTGTCTACTATACTTAGCATTTCATTCTGTATTCCAGTACCTTAGAAGGATAGTGAAAGTTTTTATTTTATAGACTCACAAACGAAATCTGGGTATGTGGGCAGGCTGATTAACTTTTTGTTTAATTTTATTTCAATTATCACATAGAAATATGAAAAGAAAACTTTCTGTTTTATCATAAGGAAAATTAGTTTTTCACTTGAAAATATTAATTGTATAATAAAAAAAAAATAAAAATGAAGGAAAAATATTCCCATTCTAGAACCTGTGCCTAGATATGGAAATATCATATGACTGGGAAGAATTTAAAATAAAGAATTTGTTTAAAAAAACTAAGAAGCCCACTACCTACACCCAATTGTTTAGTCATATACTTCATGACAACAATTAAATGTTAAAATGTCTAAAATACATGGCTACTCACCCTATGTGGTTAAATGCATCCATTAAAATTTTCTGAGAAATATACATGTACAAATATATGAAGTTCTTAAATACTGATTTACTGCAATAAAAATCAAAGCTTCAGCCTACAACCTATGATCCTTGCTGGTGGATGCTTTACAAGCACAAAAGGAAGACAGTAATTTCTATTAACTCATTTATGCGGATATATTTATTTCAATATTTTCATTGTTAAAGATAAGAAATTAAGATAAAAACAAGCAGGTTTGGGCCAGGCCAAAGAAATAAATTTTAATGAAAATCAGCTTTCTCTGTGACTTTTTGTTTTGCCTTGGTCCATGTGGCAGGTTTAGGGGAAGGTTGTTTGATTCATTCTGGGAAATGAGCAGAACTCTCAAGAACTTCAATAACAAAACTTCTACTTGCAAACTTTAGAACGTTAAGGTAGAATAAGGCACTTGGCAAATTTTAAAACAACATCAAAAGTAAGGCACTTCAAAAACTTTAACTTATCAAACTTTTAACTTACCCAGTTTTAACTTATCCAGACATGGCAAAGCACTGACTAAATATTTTTAGTTTGGCTTATAATATAGTCCAAGAAGCAGTAGTTAGAAGAAAGAATGAGAAAAGAGAAAAGATACGAGTAGAAAAATGAATTCAGCAATCAGATTTTGTTGTTTCAATTTAGATATCTGAAAGTGGTCAAAGTGATGGTATTAGTCTTGAGCTGTTGGGGGTGGGGGAAGCTTGTGAAACATACAGTTCAGTGGGTTAATATACACTCAGGCTGCATGGGAACACCCAGATACCTCAGCATGTTGGGGGGTAGTTTTACACTATCTGATGTAACACTGTGGATCACATGTAGTCCTCTGGTGGAAGGTCTTCAAAATGCTTCTGGGGGCGCTTTGGAGGTCTTTGATGACTTATGGCAGTTTCTAAGACATGACAATGGCCTCTCAGGTCAGCATAGCTGAGCTACTTATGCTTCATCAGAAGGGATGAATACCTTCAGGCCTATGTGGGAATGTCCCAATATCTCCCTTGTGGAGGCTGCAGGGAGAGATTTACAACTGAGCCAGTTACATAGGGGAGGACATTGGCACAATAGAAAGCACCACTCTGTCTCCACAGAGCTTGCTTCTCATCAGCCTCTTCCCTTACCTGGCTCAAGACCAGGCTTCCTGTTAACAAAGGTTGATTTGTCATGGTCATCCCCTGGTCCTTACACTCTCTGCAGCTTCATCTGTCCTCTTGCACGTCGTCAGCAAAGCAATTGCAGCTTTTGATAATGGCTGACTGATTGAGACATTAACCATTAGCATTTCAGCGTCTCACACTTCGCAGACACTGTGACAAAGATGAGTCTAACATCAGATTAAAAGAAGGTAAGAAACATGCAACATTTCTAATATTAGGGGATTAAACAAGTCTCTATCCATTTAAATGGAAAAGAGTAAGAATAAGGCAATCAAATACAATGTTTTCCACGGGTATCTTTCATGTCTCTAGCAAAGTGCACGTGTTGGAATTTCTAGGCCAGATGAGGGGTTTGTGTATTTAGAAAGCTTCAGAGCATTTCAGTTCTCCTGCTCGGTTCAGCCTTTATTTAAACACATTCCAGCAATCAGAACGTACCCTGATCAGTGTCTGGCTACAGAGGAGCAAGAAAACAACTTCCTGTTGGGTAGAACCAGCTCCTCCTACCTTCACCTGGTACATCATGGTTTATGTTGTCCAGGAGAAACCATTTTTTTTTCTTTTTTGTTTGCTTCATTTACCATTTTTTAGCCCTCTATTATAATAATGTCCTTGGCTGTCTTTCTAGTAGTTGCAGTATCTTAGACTACTACAAAACCATTCAATAATTCTGAGTATCTTCATTTTTTTCTGTCTGAAAATCTTCCTGTTCTATAAAGAAATTTTTGAAAGAAAAAAACAAGAGCTGCACTCAGCATTCAAAAGGCCAACAAAAATAAATAAAAATTGTCACAGTGAAGTCCTCTGTTGTGTTTCCACTCTTTTCCTAATGATTCCCACTATTTAACTTGCCTTTTTTTTTTTTTAATTACTATGCCTACTCACTGAAACTTACATTTTCAAGGAAGAATTCATTAATTTGCCAATTTTTTTTTTTTTTTAGTGAAAATGGTAAAAGAGAGGCAACCACTTCTTACGGAAAATGTTTGGATTCTTTGGGAAGTCCATCACACTGTCATTAATGGGCAGTTTAATGTTCCAACCATTTAACTTTTAAGATTAATTCATTCTGGAGAAAATAGCATGATTGAAAAATGCTCTCATCTTACTGCTCACGTTCTTTTTTAGGTCAGTATGAATGGGTTGAGCAGAATATCTCCAAACTCATATCACTGCAGACTTCCACTGATTAGACTTTTCCCTTCTGAGCACTTAATTTCAGTTCCCTGTCTTTAAAACAGTTCTATTTCAAACATTTACATTCTCTATACCATGGCTACTTACTCTCCCCTGTAACCTTTATTGAGGTAGGTTGTCATAGAACTTTTGGAAATTCAGGTGTCTCAATTGAATTTCCCTTAGGTATGTGTTATTCACCTTTTTCAGTTGAGTATGATTGAAAGTAGAACTTCCTTGTACAGTCAACAGAGCTGAAAGTAGAATTTCCTTGTACAGAAGCCATTCTGGCTCTTCATAAGGACATTATATTTCTACAAGCATTTTTATTTATTCTATGTCAGATGACAAATACCTTGACAAGTTCAGGAATCAGAAGTTTCCAAGGAGACCTCTGGACTTTATGACTGCCCTTTCCAATTCTCATAGAACAAGGTACTTCTAAGTAAAACTCCACAGAGTGATATGCAAAAGATAGTCTAGTATCATCTTTGTAAGGAAATCAAACACCTTTTGCCAGCGTCTCATATTAAAATTTTATTGATTAGAAGAATTATGAGTCCATTCTTCTTTTAAGCTGCAAGTGATATATACAGTTCAGTACTGCTCACATGGGAGAAAGGGATGTCTTATAGGTAGCCTCTCTGAACTATTATTATTAAGTATATTATTACTTGGGCATTTTTCCACATTTTTTTTTTAACATTACAAAGATGGTAGGGAGTCAGTTAAAAAGTGTTAGCTCCAGAATATCAATCCGATATGCCTAACTATTGTTATAATGTTATAAAGCCTTTGTCTAAATATTATATGTAAAACTTAAAAGGAAAATTATGAGCTGTATTACTATTCAACTCAGAAGTACCAGAAGTGATATAAGATGATCCTGTGCATTGATTTACTGAGATAATAAGATAACACAACTGTTTCTCACCCTATCACCCCATTCCTCCCTTTAAATCAAATGACTCTCCCACCTCTTCAGTTTGGAGGAACAGTCTCTAAAGCTCTGGGTTTTAGACTTCTGGTAAGTTTCTTTTCATGTTGCTTCTTCCTTCACTTGCCATGGGATATGTGATTGCTTCATTTACCACAAGCATAAATTATTTTTGTCCTACATGTCCAGTTTAGAAAATGTATACTGTTTGTTTTTTGAGGGGGTTTTTTGGTGTTTTTTACATTTTTGTTTTTGTGGGTTTTTTCTATACTAAATTAGAATTTCCACTTGGTTGTGTGTTTTTTTTTTTTTTTAATCCAATTATTATTTGTCTAGATAGGAGGAGAGGAAATTATTCTACAATGGCATGACAGAAATAACAATTTGAACGCTAAGTGCTTTCAATTGGAATTCATGAAAAATGAACCCAGGTTTATGCTATCATTTTCATGTATTGCTCATAGATCTTAGTCATTAGCTTGTGAACATCCACAGAAAAAATGCATATGTAGTAAAAAGGAAAGCCATTACAGCTAAAGTCCAAGCAACAGATATTCTTGTAATGAAGTGAAAATTGAGAGATTTTACAGGATTTGAGAAGTGCTGAAAGTGAATATTTGAAGTTAAATTCCTTGCTAATTTAACTCCAAAGGATTCTGCAGATAATTTGTCTCCTAATGTACATAAGCACTTTGAGTAGGAATGGAACTGAACCACTGAACAAAATTATGAAACATTTTTTATACCTGCAAAAGCATAGTGCTTATACAAATTAGGGGTTAAATACTTGAGGTCAGTTTCCGTTTGGATTTGAAATGTAGATTTGAATTTATTTTAATAAATATATTCAGAAGGAATATTATGAAAACCATGCATAATTTTTAATGGAAGAAAAAAATAATATTAAGAAAAGAAGACTTTCAAAATTTCTAAGAAATGACACACTTGTCAAAAAAAACCACAACACCCCTCTTCCTCCAAAAAAACCTCAAATTTTCTTGATGAAAAGGCATTTTAATCCTTCCTTTTCTGATTACAACACTTTCCTGAGACAACACAGCATTTTCCAATATAGTTGACAAGCTGCACAGGAAGGCATATTCCAGAGTAAGTAGTCAATACAAAGTTTGCTTAACTTAAAATATATTTTCCTATTCACTGGCCAAATGCTGCAAGATGCAATATTTACATTACAGCTCATTATCTTTTACAAGTAAGGACTATTTTGTTTTTAAAAGATATAAACCCATTGGATGTACATACGTGCAAACTACTTACCCCGAGTTACACGTTACAGATCTTGTTTTTTTCTTAGAAGACTATAAGACAAAAAATACTTCACAAACAACTGTGAAGACAGTCAAATCACTCATTACTCTAATGATCCTTAATTCTTGCTATCTAATCATAACCAGGTCTTCAGGGACTACCATAAGCCAAGTTGTATAAAAAATGTAGACAATTCTATGAATTCCAGCTTGCTGATCAATAGGTACTCCTTTGTTATGGCTCTGAGTTAAGTGAATAAATTTATTGATTTGGAAAAATATGTGCTCTTTCACATTGATAGCAGTAATTGATTGCCAAATTGTTCAAGAGATGAGGTGACATGTAAAAAATGTATTTTATTCTAATGAATACATATTTTTTCACATTTTCAGTGGTGAATTCAGAATCTCAAAGAGAAATACCTAATCCAAATATCTAATCTGAACCTTCCTTGGAGCAATTTGAGGTAATTTCTTCTCTATCCTGTTGCTTGTTATCAACCCCCACCTTGTCACTATTTTCAGGTAGCTGTAGAGAGCAATTAGGTCTCCCCTGAGCTTTCTTTTCTCCAAGCTAAACATGCTCAGATTTCCTCCTCATAAGACTTGTGCCCCAGACACTTCAACAGCTATTTCTCTCATCTGGACATGTTCCAGTGCCTTGATGTCTTTCTTGTAGTGAGGGACAAGCAATATGCAAGAAAAGTTGACCATTTAGATAATTATAAGAGCATTTTTTCAAATATCCTGTGGAAAAAAAGGTAGATCCACAAGAGCAATCCAGAAGTTTGTAAATAACATTTTTAAAAAACTCTAATCTTAATAATAAAATCTGAAGAGTTAACAGAAGTTAAAAAGGGCATAAACTACATCTGAAAATTATTTAAGAACTGATGACTTTTGCATAAAAGTCATGAAGTTTTAAATTACATCAGATTTTGTACTTTACCACTTCATTATGATAGAAGGCTATATAAATACTAGAAGATATGATTCAAATGCTATCAGAGAAGGTTAGCTGAGAAATCTATATGCAATATTTTTTTTCTTTTTAACTAATTTCCTGTAAGAGGGGAGAAAAAATTAAGCAAAACAAATAAACAAACAAAAAATCCAAAACCAAAATAAAAATACCAACACTAAAGAGAGAAAAGTAACACAGTGTTAATGAGATTCAAACAATAAAGTTATGATGGACTGCAGATAAAAGAAAAATGCCAGTTTCTCTGCATTTTAATCAGTGAGATCACAGTTTTGATGAATACACCAGAGGGACTGTTTTATGCTCTGTTTCTACAGTGAGTAAAAGGAAACAAAATTATCTGTTTTATATTGAACACTTAGTGACAGATGATGCATCTTTTGGGATTGACATTAAAACAATGGGGAAGTAGATACTTACCTAGCAAGGGACGTGCTACAAGAAAATTTCAAGAAAAGACAGATATTTAGGAGCAAATTATTAACAATATTTATTAACCTTAGAATCAAATCTTCTCAATTATTATTTTAAATCTGCTCTGATTTTAAGTGGAGAGGTATCTCTGTGCTTAAATAATAACAAAGCAATGGTAGGACAAAAAAAATCCCCATTCTGCCATTCATCCCAGCATATTCCAGTTCAACCACGAAAAAGATTTTGAATTTTCACATTTATGAAGAAACCTCACTTCAGTGAGGATAATATGGATACAAAAATGTAGGGATTTGTTTAAACATTAGTTGATTAGCATTTTAAGGAATATAGTACGAAATGCTTACATTGTATTTGTGAACAAATGAGGAGGATATTGTTATGTACTGAGAAAAACTCCATACAGTTTCACAAGAGCTGCTTATATAAATACATATAAGTAATATAAATATTATAAATATATAATAATATACATAATAGATAATATACATAATAATATATATATTATATATACATAATAATATATAATGTTATAATATATATTATATTTAAATATATAGTTAACTCCTATTTGAAAGACAAAGAAAATATTTGTTATGGAAAAAATCTGATTAAGAAATAATAGAATTCTTTATCAATTCACTGCAGAGATATAATACCTCTGCTATGAAATTACCAGTTGTGCCCAATAACGTATGGATCCTTTTGGCTGGCCAATGTGAAACTAAAAATACTTAAAAAAAAAACCAAAACCAAAACAAACTAAAAAAACCTCCAGATCTGAAAACTTGAAATACAGATTGTACTGTATGGAGTGAAGAACAGCGAACAGCACTAGTCAAAGCTCTGGTATTGAGAAGGACATGAGGAAAAATCTGAACTTCAAAAGGATTACAGTGACTTTCTTCTGTATAAGCGAGGGAGAGCTTTAACATGACAGAGTTGTTTTTAATTCATGACATTGCAAGAAACACTATTGAAATAGCTATTTCATTGACATACCTTTAAAATGTCATGGAAACATGGAAGGGAAAACATGGAAAGGGAAAATGGATGTGAGACTGATATGAAACCTTTTTTACAGCAAGATGATTAATGAAACTATTACCACATTTTTTAGCTTTTTAGTGTCTAAGGAATATATAATGAAAAAGTCACTTCACCCATCATCATTGTGGTACTGCTTCTGAAGTAAAATAATGCTTCATTTTTACAGTACCAGAAGCATCACAAATGAATCTTACCTAATAGCTTTGGCATGCAATCAAAAAATTCACAGACGGAATTGAAGGGAAATATCTGAAGTTTAAAACTAAGAAAAGTGTAACACATTACAGAACCATGTCAACCTGAGGACAGTGCCATCAGGTTTCAACTTTAAGTTGGTGTCTTTTGTTGTAGTAAGTTGAGGATGGCCAAGAAATAAAAACTAGGCACCTTTATGATGATGGCCAATATTCAGCTTTTATTGCTTCATCCAGTATAACACTTCTTGTTCTCATACATCTGCATTCACACTGTGTACAGAATCTTACATACCATACTATTCTTAGCTCTGTATCTATAATTTACTACTAGCCTTCACGTATAATTGGATGTTCACTTCTTATTTACATTCCTTTCTCACTGGTCAGTTCTGGCACCTTCCCAAGTCCTCCATGATCTCTGTGAATTTCCTCAGGGAAATGGTCTCAAAATGTCTAAGTCAAAATCCTTCACCTCTATATCTTTCATCAGGGGCTCTGCGGACTCTCCGCTCACCCCAACAGTCTTTACTCAAGGTTCTTGAAGCCCTTTAATAATTAAACTGTTTCAGGCACTATAAGAGTACAAGGTATTGGCTAGTCAAATAAGAACTATCAATACTGAATTTTTACTGAGATTTCAGAGCTAATATACTTTTGCTATGGATTAAGCATTTTATTTTACTTTGAAGAAAGAAAAAGAACTGGTTCAGTATAAAGTCAGAAGACAATCATCATAAAAACAACAGTGAATAAAAACTAAAACTTGATTATGAATAATTTTTACAGGAAAAATAGTTGTTCAGATGTGTGCCACCACAATATGGAGATCAGATGACATATATATATATAATGGTGACAAATTCAAATATTTTTGCCATTTCAATTCAGTAAAATTTTACAAAAAGTTAAGTAAAATTCAATATTGATTACAGTCTTAGCAAACTAAGCCTCAGGCAAAAGAAACAAAGGTCCCAAGTTTGTTCTGTGAGGTATTACAAACTACCGAGAGATCACAACCTTATTCATATATCTCACTTGAAAGATGGCCTCTCTGGTTGCACAGTGACTATCACTTGGCTTGTTTACTGATGGAGAGGGAAGTATACCACTAGCTGAATCACCCACACAGCTGAGAAGGTTGCAGCAATGGAAATAATAAAGTAGGTTGACCTGCAAGATCTGTGAGAGCTAAGTAGACAGTAAAAATAAGACTCATACATTTCTGGCGACTTTCTGAAAGAACCTCAACAGAAGAGTTCCACTTCTTTAATTCAGTTGCTGTTACAACTGAGTAGAAAGTCTGAACTTACGAGATCTTGAAAGTTTTTCTTTTGCTTTCTGTTTCCTTGTGCTATAGAAACAGTACTTAAAATTGTAAACACTAAGGAAGGTTAGATCAAAAGGATATTTTCAACATGATTCTAATTAAAAACCAGATTTTTCTACTTAAAATTGTACCATAACATTTTAGTATAAAAACAGATTGCTTAGGTATTTTTGAATTAGTAATCCTGTTTCTCAAAAGGGGTATACTGAATCACTACTTTTAAAACATTACAAGCAGAAGGGTAGTAACTATGGCAACAAAATCAATTAAACCACATCCTGGTAACATATACCTTCCTATTCCCCACCTTTCAATGCTTGCATTTGTATGGTAGTTTAGAATTATGACTACGGGAAGAAAGGTACACATTACATTAATTTGGAGCACTCAGGTAAGAATACAACTATAAAATTAGAAAAATATTCACTGTGGCAGCCATCTCCAAAAAAGTGCTCATAAAAAAATGTTGTCAATTTTTAAAAAATCAGTGCCTGAAAATATAGTGCTTAATGTTTACACCTGTAATCAGATCACAATTGGACAACTTTGCTTAAACCATGATCTTACAACATTTCCTAGCATTGTACTGATATGGACATTTACAAGTGATCATGATTATAACTGGGTTTCTATCTACAGAAGAAAATTCCCTGGGGATTATTACACGAATGAACCAGCAAACATTCAAAATCTTTGGAAAAGAAAAGGGAGAGCTGAGAAAGAGGCATATTTTTACATTACATGGACACTGATTTAACAATTCACAGCCTATCAATAAAAGCTAAAGCTTTTTTTTCTAAAAAGTAAACTGATGTTTACTTCTCTTTGTATATGTATATGAATATATTTTACCTACTTAGAGAGAGAAATATATATATTGCCCCATGTTGTTGAAAAACTTCCTACAGAAATACTGATTGGATTGATGCTAACAGCATTCTCTTTTTGAACCACCACACTGCTTAATGTGTGCCTAGGATAAATAAATAATCAAACAACTTTTATTATTGTTTTGTGATGGATTAATAAGGTGAGTTATGAGCATATAGTATGGCTACATTGTCAGCAAACCTTCAATATAATAAATAAGAATGCCATGTCAAGACCTTTGTCCTTTTACCTAAGGAATTTGCACTTAGGATTGTCTTAGGCATAGAGTTCAGAAATGGAAAAAAAAAATTCTAATTGCTCAGGTCCATATCAAAACTCACACACATACACACACACACACACACGCACACTTCTTTCTGACTCAGTAAAAATTCAAGCTCCTTCTTGCGTTATCTACTTCACTATGACTGATTAGCAAATGTTGTTATTCCAAACTCAGTGTATTTTGTTTCACTAGTCTAGTTAAAAGCATTGCTCAACAGTAGATTATCCTGTCTGCAGGGAAAGATGCTTAGAAAAATGAAGCCAAAGCTATTGCAGTTATTTGTACAGGTTCTTCTACTCAGTAGCCTTAAGAAATATTTCAAAATTGACTAAAAATCCTTTACCTCAAAGGTACCTCTTCTTACAGATTAGAAGCATGTGATTTAGTTCCTATGAACTGTCATCATAAACATTACTCATGGGTTTGAAATTCATTATAAAGACTGCCTGGTTTTGGAAATATTGCTGAAGAAAATCAACTTCTCAGTCAGATGAATCCCCACTTGCTCAGATATGACACCCATTTTCTTCTTAAGTGGACTCTGAAGAACTCCCTCAGAGAAATTGTCAAATCTACTAGAAAACACAGGATTGTTTGACGACAAACTGTGTATAGTTTCTGAAGAATTACAAGTGGGCATTACCATATGTGGGCACTTCTCTGATAACTGTTATTAACACTGGTAATACTGAGTCAGAAAAAAAGGCATATGCATACAAGAGTTTCCACTCATTCCTTTTCTCAAGTACTTCCTTTCCCATTGCTGTTGAGAGGATGTTCTTGCAGTCACACTGGAAAGTTCCAAAGACCCGACTCAAGTCATATCCTTTTTGCTTTCTGGAGTGTCTCACGCCAAGTCTGTTTATGAAGAACCTTTTCAAAGAAGCTGTCTCCCAAAGGCTTTTTAGCAGCTTCTTTCCTCTTTCTACTGCAGCTGTCATTTTCAAGATACAAATGGCTGCACTTTCAAAATACATATCTGTCTACTGTCCATGTTCAAAAATTTCTTGTGTGTAGAACTGCATAATAACTTTCATCAATTTAGCTTATATTTCTGTCAATACTTAAATATTGCTGTGAAATAGTGCTTCTCTAAATAATTACTTGTCCCAGATTCATATTAACAGTTACTTCAACAATCATGCTTTCATAGTTCTGTAGAAACAGATCCAGCATTTGCTCTGTTAAACTTTATAGATTTGCTCATTTGCTACTGAAGCACTGATTAAGATTAAGAACACAAAATATTTCCACTATATTGGCTACCCAATGGCACTATACTGCTCACATAGAACAAGAGATGGAAGTAAACAGTGAAAAACCCCTTATGTTTATCCCCAGTATCTCCCTGGTTGTTGTACCTCAGCCTTTCCTATATCAATGCTATTGCCTGGAAATCTGCTGCACACAAAGGAGATGAAAGATACATTTCAGCTTGTTTGGAAACTGATATTTTGCATAACATACTGGCCCCTGCTATGTTCAGCACCTTATGTAACATAGGAAGCAATTCTCAAAGTCTTCCTTAATTTAGACGCAGATGAATCTCTTAAAGATATAAGTTTAAGTTCCCACTTTGCAATCAAATGAATTAAATGAAATATCAAATTGGAAATCTACTTGAGGTTATGTATTTTATTTTTTTTTTTTAGTTTATCTGGCAAGCTTTTGGTAGCGGGACAGACAATGAAGAGCTGCAGGGCTGGCTCCTGGGAGAAGATACCAGGAGCTGCCCCATGTTGTTCATGGCCAGTTCTAGCTGAGCCACTGTTATAATGTATTTAAGAAATACACTGCACAACAGCTGCAATGCAGGACAAAAACATGAGAGAAACAGCTCTGCAGACACCTAGGTCTGTAAAAGAGGGAGAAAAGGGGACCCAGGTGACCAAGATATTTCCCTGCAGCCTGTGGAGAAGACTGGTGAAGCAGATTATCCCCCTACAGCCCATACAGCACCATATTGGAGCTAATCCTCACTCAGGCTAGCAGCCCATGGAGGACATCATGCCACTGCAGGTAGAAGTGCCCTGAAGGAATCAGCAGCCCATGGAAAACCCACACAGGAGCAGCCCTTTGGAAAGGAGCTCAGGTAGGATAAAATTTTCTGGCAGGAGATTTCTGGAGGCCCATGAAGGGCTTTCCTAAAGGACTATATGTAGCCCATGGAAAAACAACCATGTTAGAGCAGTTCTTGAAGGACTGCAGCCCATGGGAGGGACCTCACAGTGGAACAGGAGAAAAGTACAAGCAGTAACGAATGGCAGATACAAAGTGCTGTGAACTGACCATAACCCTTATCACTCATCCCGCTCTCCACCACTCTGCATGGGAGAAAGTTTCAGAGGAAATAGGACAGAAGGGCTGAATTTGAGCCTGGGAAGAAGGTGGGGGTGATGGAAGGGTGGATTAAGGTTTTTTTATTATTTCTTGATATCCTACTCTGTTGTTAATTGGCAAATAGTTAAATTAATCTTCCCCAAGCTCAGTCTGTTTTGCCTGTGATGGTAGCTGCTGAATGATTTCCCTCTCCTTATCTACATGTATGAAATTTCCCTTTATTTTCTCCCTTTACCCTGCTGTGGAGGGTGAGGGAGAGAGAGGTCAGGTGGGCACCTGGCCATCATCCCACCGCACTAATGCTTTCATAGTCAGCTGAAATTTAAGTCAACATCTGAAAACAAGCAAGTATAGTAAAATGAGAGCTGTTTTGTACTCAGATACTTGCATAATTTGTGATCAAATTTAAATGGTATTTATACAAATTATACTCAATCTGAGATATCTTCAGATTATGAAAATTACCCATAAGCAGTTTGTGTTCCTTAAATATGTGAAAGGCCAATACTCCTTTACTTTTCTATTAAATATATGTTTTATTTTTTATATACTTTAAGTTATCTGGCACCCCACCTAAGGCAAAATTTAACACTTGTAAGTGGATATTGAGCAGTAATTAGCACAGAGAATGGACAGACTGACTTGAATAAATTTCCTGGTTTTCAATGTACTATAGTCTATATTTAATATATTTTGTATAAAAAAATCTGACACTTCAAAAAATATCTCCCCAGACCTACATCTTATTTGAGCAGTTTCTCACTATAGTTTCTTCTTAATGACTTTTTCCCAAACATACGTTAACTACAACATATTTCTCCAATTAACCACTTTTTTAGCTGCTATTCTTTGATGCAAGTTGTCAAAATGTGTTCCATTGCAGGCTAAATTTCTGGCTTGCAGGACTTCTAAACTGCAGTACTATTGAGCCAGGCAGATACTTGCAATCCAGATAGAATAAGTAGCAGTACATAGTTCCCCAGCTATCTGTTCTTACTTTTTCACTCACTGATCTTTCTCACTTCACAAAAAGTAGCACAGCATTGTTTTTTATTGCTTTTCGGTTTGGTGGGTTTTTTTTTTGGTTGGTTGGTTGGTTGGCTTTTTGTTTGGTTTTGGATTTTTTTGGTAAGTTTGGTTTGGGTTTTTTAAGCTCCATTCCTCTTGGGATCTTTCAGTGCTCTGCTGGAGCTTTTGGTTTGGTGTTTTTAGCTTTAGCACACTGATTTGCTTATTTGTTTTTTTTATGATGCTGACAGTACTTTCTCTTTTCAGTGTACCTAGCACATGTTTAGGTGTCAGATTACTCAGCAAGTTGCAGGATATGTTACTGATATGGAGAACATACTATTTAAAAGAGACAATATTAGGCACAAAACAGAAGCAGAAAATACAAACACAGTACCCAAGGACAAAGCGCATTCCCATTCTCTGGTGTTTTAGCCAGCATTCCTGGAAAATAGAGATATAGTTTATTTCTAACATTCATTCCTTTTGTCTTTGTATGTTTTCTTTTTCAAAATTTTGAACATGATTTTTTTATATATGGGGGAAATTCTAAAATGCTTTTGTAGTAAATTTTTGGTCAATGATTACTCCAGCAATTAGATTTCAATAACTGATTCAAAATATGTCAGACTAATTTCAATTCCGTCAAATCACTTATATTTCGTAGGTTTCAAGTCTTATACTTCCCAAAGCACTCTACTACCCTCACTGTAGTCGTTCTTATGATTGCCCTGTTCCATTGTGATGTCCTGTACATACTGGGTTGTTGCAATGTATAAATCTTTAAATTCAAGTAAATGTGTTAATAAAAATGGACCATGAAGAGGTATTATATTGAAAAGTATTACACTGAAAACTTATTACATTATACTTAAGTATTCTGATAGTTAGAAAATAACACAGTCCCTTCATTATGATTTTTTTTCAGACCTTTACTGGATAAAGGACTAAATGGCTTGGTTTTAGTATAAAACAATCTTCCAGTCCAAGTAAGAAAAGAATGATGTTTTATCCAGCAGAGCTCTTTTAGACATATTCCTGTTTCTGAGTATGTTCTAGTTTGAGGCAAAACTCTGGACAGTTTCTGATCTTTTGCTCAGTGATAAGGGTTGAATATACTCATGATTCACTCCATTACTCCAAGTGAATAAGTTGCAACACTTAGTGCCGAGAGTTTGGATTTGAATCATGAATTTCATCAGAGAATCTCATCTGGCAAAATGCTTGGTATAAGTGATATCTCTTGCATAACAACAACTCCCAATGCCTTCTTCACAACCTTGTTCCTCTTGATATGTCTCATTTATATTGGCCAATGTTTGCATCTCTGCTTGTCACAACTTTCTGGTAGTTCTGTAGTAGATCAAGAAAATAGGACACATCATAAATATCCTTACACATTGACTCACTTCAGCTGTCAGCAAATACAACTGCTTTAAATGTGAGTTACTTTAGATCAGCATTCTCCAACAACATTGCTGCAATATAAAAACCTTTTCTTCATGGAAAGGCTAAAATTTCTTTACTCAGTCTCAAAATAGATACAACATAATTTCAGCTCAGGGATAAATGTCTTACCTTCTTTATCCCCAAAGAAACTGGTGTTCAGGAGAGCCTGATTAAGGCTTCAAATTTCATTTTTGTCCCTTTCATACAAGAATTTTTCTGGTTTAATGACTAAAAAAAGATTTAGAACTTCTCAGCCTTCTGATGTGCAAAAAAAATTCATAATTTCCACCACTGGGTGGAATGAAATAAGTTTTTTGCTATTTTTTCATTTTAGTGAATGATGAGGCAATTCATACTTTTGCAATTCACATATTGAGCTGACTTTACAAATAAGGCTTCACAAATACAAAGCTGTCAGTGCTTCTACAATCACTCTTATTTTAGTTTTCAGTGATTCAATCACCTTGGAATCTTTATTTTTGGAAAAGTTGGACCTGGGAAGTAGTGTTTTTTATGGCTGGGTAGTGTAAGACCCCAAGGTATGAGCTACGATCTCACTGAAGGGTTTGTACTTTAAATATATACAAGGATCCAAAAACTCAGACACCAATTTTTTTAAAAGGCTCTTCAGTTCTTTTAATACCTTAAGAGAGAGAGCACAAAGGAGAGCACACTGTACGTATTCCTTGGGAGGTCAAGAATACCATTCTTTTACTGGCAAACTTTAGAAAATAAGGGAACTTGGCAAACATTTAAAGGGAAACATCCGACCAAAGTAAAGCATTTCACAAAGCATTTACTTAGCACATGCTAACCCATAAAACTTAGCAAAATCCAACCCATCTGGTTTTAAGTCACCCAAAATGTTAAGGAAATAGATTAGGAGAAGAAGAAGAAGTAGTCAAGCAAGAGAGAGAAAAAGAGAGAATTATAGCTACCAGGTGGAGTCCCACGTAAGTACAGCTTCCATGTGTCCAGGTGGCAGGGTCCAAACAAACATGGAAACCACTTGTTGCTCTTTCTGTGTACTCTGACTCCCTGTGGCCACCCCTCCCTCCCCAGGCAGGACATCCAGTGTGCCAGCCTTTGTGGGGCTGGGTCAGGGGCTCTGGGGAGTGGCGTGGGCACTGCTCCTGGTGCCAATGACTGACAGCTGCTCTGGGGCTGCCCGAGGAATCTCCAAGAGGCTGGGGTGTGGGACAGGGCATCACCTCACCTTTGTGAAATTTGACCTGTCCCTTCCCCTGCCACACAGACACAGACACAAACACTCACACGCACACATACACACATACACACACACACACACACACACACACTCTCTCTCTCTTGAGTTGGTGCAAGCCAATAATTCATATAATAATCTAATGTCTCACAGGGAGAAAGAGTAGCACAGGGTGTAATTTCTGTGCCTTTACTGATCCTCTTTCTTCTTGGGCCCCCTGGGTGAATATTCACTTTTATTCAAAATTTTATTCTGGATAGCAACATTTGTGTACTTCACTCTTGAAGTGTGCCTTACCATTTTGATCTTTCAAACACAAAACCAATTAGAGGACACTGCCCATTCTTCATTTGTTTCCTGAGGTTGAAATTCACTCCAAGGCTTAGAGCTGAAGCAAGGCTTACTCGCCACTGAGGTATTACACAGCCTTTTATTCTTGCTTGTCTTGAATCTCTACTTACACAAGTCTACTTTCTTTCCTACATAGAAATTTTGTCGAGGTTTTTTTTTTTGTTTAGTTGGTTGGTTTTTTTTCACAGTAAAGCCCAACATGTAGGATGAACGTCCACGGGATGCTACTGATTCTACTTCAAATCCAAGAGACAGAACAACGTTCTACCTCTGTGAAGTCAGTCTCACTCAACCTCAGTTACATTAACAGTGCTGCTGGTATGGTAAGCATGTGAATCAGCTGATGCTGCACTGTATTTTTTCATCTCTAAGAAAAAAACAGGAAGACTGTTTATCTCAGAGCATGATGTATATTTCAATACATTTGGCTTGTCCCCCTACATTTACACTGCTGCGTATCATTCCTCCAGGTGTCCCATTTGTATTCCTTTTTTTTTCTTTTTTTTTGATTTCTACAACATTTTCGTAAATCAAAGTATCTGACTCACTTTCAGAAGGCATACTCTCTACCATCTAACTCAAGGACTTATGAAAGTCAGATATACAGAGTAAGCAAATGTTTCTCTTCACAGAAGACTGTAATCATTGCGATAGATTACTTTCTTCAAAAGTCTTACTTTTCAAGGCACTTATAAACATTTCCTAATCATAAATTTAACAACTTGTTTATATTTGTAACTAATATTTATTATTATTTATTATTATATATTTACTAAAGTGACTTTAAATTGTCATCTCAAGTTAATGTCTCTTCTTGTTTCATTCCTCTCTGAAGATGTTAAAAATTTATAAAGAGTCCTATTGGGATGTCATGATGGACAGCCAGTATTTATGTTTATTTGATGCCTTGAGAAAGGAAAGCATTTCTTTAGAATTTTAACCCATTGACATCCTTGGAATTAAGCATCATGCACAACATTATGGTTTGAATAGACAATAGTATTATTATAAATTAATCATCTTATTAACTAATAAGATCTGTGGTATTCTGTCTGTGAACATTTGAAAATTGCAGAGCCTCAAATGCATTTGATAACTAAATTTTAAGCAAAATATTTCAATTTGTTAAAAACTATTGACAAATTATTATAAATATTGCTTCAAAATGTATTCCTACAGAAAATTTATTGAGGGCCTTTAGGAAACAGCAACAAAGAAAAATTAAAGATATGGTTCGACATGGTAATTGTTAAAGCTTCAGGCCCAGAGCCCACTCCTAAATCTAGTGGTATAAATTATCTAAGCATCTGTTGCTATGAAAAATTTGCAATTTAACCTTTTCTAGTATTCAGGTTGTTTCTGACTATTTGTAGACAAAAAGGTCTAGACAAAGAGGCTAGAACAGTCATTTCTGAGGAGCTGACCCAATCTGCCTCAACTATATATCTCTCAAAGACCATACTGAGTTCTACTGAAAGGTATTTGAAGCACAAGACAAACATCAGGCACAGTCAACATGGGTTCTCAAAGGGAAAATCCTATCTAACTAATTTGACATCCTTGTATAATAAGGTCACCTGCAAGTGGATGGGGGAAGACAGTGAATGTAGTTTTTCTGAACTTAAGTAAGCCTTTTGATACTGTCTGGCACAGTAGTCTTCTGAATGAGTTGTCCATCTGTGAAGAACTGTCTGCATCTGACCAGCAACCAGCCACCAGTGGTGTTTCTCAAGTCTCAGCTCCAGGGCAGTTCTTTTCCTTATTTTTATCAGTGATATAAATGTAGGACCTGGCTGCTCCATTAGCAACTTTATCCATGATATTTACCTGTGAGGTGCTTAAGCGACAGGAATCCTTGCAGAGGGCTCTGGGGTAGATCTTAGCACTGGATAATCATCGATGCCATAAAATTTAGTAAGAATAAATGTCTGATTCTGCACCTGGAACATAGTAACACTGAACACAAGTACAAACTGAGAGAGGGTAATCCTGTAGAAAATGATCTAGGATGCTGGTTAGGCTTAGGTTCAACATGAGTGATCAGTGTATGCCCAGGCAGCCATGTGGGCAAAGTGCAGCCTGGGATACCTCCAATACAGCATAACCAGCTGATGAAAGGAATTAATGGTGTTCAGTACTGGCACAGCCTCACCTTGAGTACTGTGTGTGGTTCTGGGCACTTCAATTTAAGAAGGATATTAAGGTCTTTGAATGCACCCAGAGGAGGGCAACAAACCTGACGAAAGTGTTGGAAGACATGTCCTGTGAGCAGTGACAAAGTCTATTCACTTGAACTTGTCTGTTTTGGAGAAAAGAAGCCTAAGGGGTAACCTTATTGTTCTCTGCAGCTTCCTGAGAAGGAAAAATTGGGAGCTGCTGATGTCTTCTCTCTGGTATCCAATGACAGTACACATGGAAGAATCATTGACCTTAAGAATCATTTAGTTACAAAGAGAGTCATCAAACACTTCCTATAGAGGTGGTCAGTGGCCCAGGCCTGTCAGAATTCAATAGGGGTTTGGGCAATGCCCTTGATAACATGTTTTAACTTTGATCAGTCTTAAAGTGATCGGGCAGTTGGAGTAGATGATCACGGTAGCCTTGGAACTATTCTATTCTATTCTATTCTATTCTATTCTATTCTATTCTATTCTATTCTATTCTATTCTATTCTATTCTATTCTATTCTATTCTAACCTAACCTAACCTAACCTAACCTAACCTAACCTAACCTAACCTAACCTAACCTAACCTAACCTTACTTTAACTCAGCAGGTTAAAGTCAAGTCAAAACAGGGAGCCCTCAGCAGAGAAGGGTGTCTGAGAAATGTTTGTTGGGGAACTAGATATAAGCAAAGCTACAGGTGTCCAATACTGCTTCAAGACTTCCATGGTGCCCATCCAGAAACACTGTGCTAGAATACTGATAGAATAATTCCAGCATTTCTTTGAAGACTACATGGAAGTTTACTGTATTCTCGTATTCTGTCTACTGAAAACTTCTCAATAAAGGCAGGTTTGGTTGTCCAAGTGGCCAGTGCACAAATCAGAAATCCAAACTTGTAACAAAAGTACCTGAAATTATGTATTTGGTGTGGGAAATAGGATGAGGAGAGAGGAAAGATTTGATATGGACTTTAATGTGGTGGGATTGTTGATGTTATTACAAAAATAGTCCTTTAAAGCACTGAAGGATTATTTCTGCTTTTATAATTAGAATTTATAAGTACAAATCAAATTAGTAGTGTGTCTGACAATATGAAATTATAATTTCTTCAGTATATTAGAAAAGATGTTATTGAAAAGGCTGTACACCATTCTTTTGCTATACATGGGAAAGGACAAATAAAAAGTATTGTGTCATGGGTACTGCTACTAAATTCTGACTAGCAAAAGAACAGAAAAAAAAAAAAAAAACAAAACAGAAGAGACAGACGTCCTTGCACAGGTGAATAGATTAAAGCTTCATCCCAACTTCCAACAGGAATACGTACTTTATCAATTTTTTTTGAGCTTGACAAGGCAAAGGAGGATACTATGTACAATGACACCTATTTTCTGTGTCTCTGATTTTAATCTTTGCATCTTGGATAGAAAATACGAGTAACAATTACAACCCAAAATTAACTGGCACACATAATCATGCTAATTAATATTGTCTGTTCACTATTAATGATTTCATCACTATGACATGTAGCATAACTGTCTAACTAATAATGCTAAATATTTCCTCAAAAATGTAAGACAGTCCTAAAACTAAAAGTTAAAAATGAGAAATAAATAATAAAACAAAGGAAATTAGGTGTGCCTGTTTTTTCTTCAGTATTTTTTCCTTGTCTGAGCTTCAAATGAATTTTCAAGGGCAGGCTAGGCAAAATGATAGAAAAAATATACCTTCAAGCCTCTGCTACAGAATTAGTCATTACAAATTTCTGTGTTAGTTATATCTCTTGATGGTTTATTTTTATGTGGTTTGTGATTTAAACTACCTGAACCAGTAATTTACCTAAGAAATATTTGTAGCAAACCTGCTGAAGCTTTGTTTCCTGTAGTGATTTATGAGAAAAAGCTAAAAAAAAAAAAAAAAAAAAAAAAAAAAAAAAAAAAAAAAAAAAAAAAAAAAAAAAAAAAAAAAAAAAAAAAAAAAAAAAAAAAAAAAAAAAACCAAAGAAGTAAGTGTTTCAAGCTTCTTGCTTCCTTGTTATGATATTTTGAAAGAAGTCATAGAATATTTGCTTGACTACTGTGACTCCTAATACATTTTAATTACTCCCCTGTCACACACTCAGAATGAGATTTTTTCAAAAATATAATTTGAAAAACATTTTTTTTAAAATGCCTTTTTCAGGTCTTCTGTCAAAAGAACTGGAGTGACACTGCCCAAATCCCCTGCCCCTCTCTAACCACTGTGTTAATGGCAAGCATGAGAAGCCAGAGGTCTCTCAGTTTGTTACCCACCATTTCAAGAACAGTGTAGGTTGAACTAAAGTCTGACATGGTATTAGAAGGCACAGCATCCAAAAGCAAGACGGTCTTTTGGACAGAGGAAGATAAGTAACAAAAACTTTCAAAATTAACTTTTTATTTTGTTTTATTTTAAAGAACAGGCAGAGAAATTATGTTAACAAAAGTGAACAGAATTGAAATGCATTGTTTATAGTATCCTTTCTCTGTGATTTGCCTGGTTTTAGTAACCCATGTTGTTTAGTTAAAAAAATTACTTGTGGCCCCCCCCCTGCATGAAAGAGCCACTGTCCAGCAAAAAAAGGTCACTTTAAACTTATCTGAAATCAGTTTAAATTTTATAAAACCTACATAAGCACTGCAGGGAGAGTTGTTGTTAGTAGAATAAACAGCAGTCTGTAATTGTGGTAGTGCTGAAGTGCTTGGAGAAAAATCTCCAAAATTTATAATCCATTTACTGCACACACACAATTGTCTTTTGTGTGTGTTTTAAAGCATCACAATGACTATGCATCTGAAAGCCCTGAGACTCTTGACAGTCAAAGATATTTTAAAGTCTGCAAGTGTCAGAAGAACATTGTCTAGGTTCAGTTAAAACAAGAGTAGATGGTAAAATATGCATAAAGGTGCAGATGCTGCTACACAAGGGATGCTTATTTCAAAATGGATGGAATATGTGAAGGCTCTTGGCTGGCAGAAGCTTGCAAGGTGCTTTACAGAAATGACATGCACATGGTCTGTTGGGCAATATGGGTCAGATAACTCTCTTGGTTTATTGAGTATTCCAGTGCACTTTGGTTCTGAGGACAGATAGTGACATGTTAAGCTTGCCAGATGTAAGGTACAGCCAGGGCTATAATGAGAGCTGGGAGCAGAAATGCATGTGAAAATGAGAGAGCATTTATCTTTTGGGAGGAAGAGAAAGTAAGGAAGAGGAAAATAAGGAAAAACTGTCTACTCACAGAAAATAACAGAAAAGGGCACACTTCTCTGCTACAAAGGAAACACAAAAAGATAACTATGAATTACTACACAGGAATGATTACATTATTTTCTGGACGGAGGTAGACTGATGTCTCCCTCCCACCCACAGAAACACATGTAAGAGTGTCAGTGTCCAAGTTCACAGTCACAACCCCAACCCACCCATCTACCATCTACAGCAGGGAATATATCTAAATATTCAATATATCTAAATATTCACTGTTGGCTTTAGAGCCCATCATGCTACTCCTCATAGGATTTTTCATCCCGAGAATTTCTGAAATTTCTGTATTATACCTACCTT
The DNA here is from genome assembly GCF_003031625.1 of Empidonax traillii. Classification (NCBI taxonomy): domain Eukaryota; kingdom Metazoa; phylum Chordata; class Aves; order Passeriformes; family Tyrannidae; genus Empidonax; species Empidonax traillii. Next base: position 2,652,108 of record NW_020955276.1, read on the forward strand.
TAGTCTGTGGACTGACACTGCCAAGGTACATACTTGACTAGCAGAAGGTCCTGTAGCACAAAAGGTTTGCAGTAGGCTCTATTAAGGTCCATTTTCTAAGTCTCCAACAGAGCAAGCAGATATATCAAAGAAATAGTTTGCTGTCACAGGAAGTGGCATAGGTATTTCTGACAAACAGAAATTACATAAAACTATAAAACAATTTTTTTCTTGCTGTTATGGAAGAAAAACAGACATTTAGACAACGCCAACTTAACAATTTTTTTTGTCTCAGTTTCCTAATGAAGACAGAAAGTCATTAAGTTTTAGGGGTGAATTTTTTAAAAATTAGCTACTAAAGTTTCACAAATTCCCTTTGGAATTGTGCAGTATGTCCACTTGAGGTGACTTTTTAAAAAAAATACTCTTCTGAATGCTGTGATAGCCCAGTCATTCTTCTTAACAAAATATGTATTTTTGCCAAACTCTTTGTTGTAGCAGGTCCCTTTGGTTTTAAAAGTTATGAGAGATATCTTTTGAAGTTTCACTGCTGCCATTTTTGTACAGTACACAACAATTTCACCAATCCAATTCCTTATCCACTGAGTAGTCCAACCTTAAAATGCAAGGTCCTCTAACTTGGGCATAAGTATGTTCTTAAAGACAAAAATGAAGGCCTTAAAGAAATCTAGGTAAATGACATTGGTGGGTCTTCACTTAGTGAGTCAACCATTCCAGTCATTCCATTATGGAAGTCCTCTAAATTGGTCAGGCATGATTTGTCCTTAGGGAAGCCATGCTACCTGTCTCAGATCACCTCTTTATCTTGCAGGTAAACGTCCCTCTGTTATCAACACTCTGTAATTAACTGTCTCCCAGACAAAACCAGTACACAAGCCTTAGGACAAGCATATTCACATTCTAAATTGAATATGCTTCCAGAGTATGGGAGCTTTTGTACACTCTTATAGCATACAAGAAACATCATTATGCCTACCACAGATATTCTGCTAAACCTCTTTCCTTAGTTTTTTGCTTCAGTTTTAAGTTATGTCCAAAAACAGTCCCCACATGTGAGACAATAGATTATTATATAAATTATTGGCTTGCATCAACTCAAGTGTGTGTGTGACAGGGGAAGGGACAGGTCAAATTTCACAAAGGTGAAGTGATGCAGCTATGGAGTGGAGCAGCTGTCAGTCACTGGACACTGGGAGCACCACCCACACCACACCCCAGACCCCCGACGACCCAGTCCTGAACTGCCTGGAACTCTGGATGTCTGACTGGGGGTAAGGATGTGGCCACAGGGGGCCAAAGCACTAAAAGTAGTAAGGTATGCTTTCCATGTTTGTTTGAACCCTAGTATGTTCTTGGACTCCTGGTAGCTGAATCTAGGACTAGTAGCTATAATTCTCTCTTTTAATATCTCTTTCTTTTCTTCTTCCTCTCCTAATCTTCTTTTTTGATATTTTGGGTAGTTTAGGACTGGGTGGGTTGGCTTTTACTAAGTTGTATGGGTTAGCATGTGCTAAGTCAATGCTTTGTTTTCATTAAATGTTGCCATTTAAAATTTGCCAAGTTCTTTTATCTTCTTAAGTTTACCAGTAAGAGTACCTCCTGAGAACACGTCTGCAGTGTTTCTCCTTTGCACTCTTTCTTAGGGTTTTAAAAGAACTGAGTGCTTTCCTAATAAATACAGGGTGTAAATTTTTGGAGCCTTGCATATTTTTAAAGTAAAACCCCTTCAATGAGCTTGTAGCTTGGACTCTGGAGTCTTACACCATGTTTTCCCCCTAAGTTTCACTGCCTTCGGCTGTAGTTTAAAGGTAACTACTTTTCCATGTCTTTTTGCAACCTCTTTGTTTTTAGAGGGAAAATTCTCTGTTAACTGTACTTCTTGCCAAAGTTATTCCTAATCTGATGGCTATTTTGATTCTAGAAGGTTAGATTTAGAAGATGTATTTTTGTACATGGTCATTGAGTACACATACATTAGACAAGGTGATTTGATTTTAAGAAAACATCAGAAGTCTAAAATTTCTGAGGAGCTAGGTGATGTTAAGCAAATTTTTTATTACTGGTTGAGGAAAGTGAATAGCAGTCCTGTACATGTGACTGAAAAGCTGGATGATAAGATTTCCCATCCTTTTATAACCATGCCTAGCAGTAACTGAGAAGTTATGTGTTGCATCCTTATCAGAACACAAGGTAGGTGTACTGACAAATTCTCTTGATTTTGTTGACAAGAAGGGAGTGATGTAGGTGCCCTGTTTTTAGGCAGTAATATCTGTTTCTAAACAAAACCATATGTATTATGATCTACTCCTCCTTGTTAAATCATCATCTGAAACTTGGCTTTAATGTTTGTAAATCTCATTTGAATATAGTTTCCTTTCCTTCATCTCAAACCAGCAATGAAATCATTATGAACTGCATCAAATTAACTGTATTCTGGACTTGAGCTATAAAAGGCTTATTCACAATTCAATTTTGTTTTTTCCTGTGGCAGTTACTCCCTTTTAATGCTTTGAATAGGAAAGGATCCTCAGCTGTATTGGTGTAACAGTGAAAGCAGGATAAAAAATTAACCTGTCAGAAAAGGAAAAGAGCAGCAAAAAATGCCCACAATGCCAATGTATTTGCTATGCTGGCTCAATATATTCTTATTCCATACTACATTGACCTTATGAAGAATGATATTCACCAGTTAGTGTGACACTTTGCCAGGTCTGAGCCTTAACTGGGGAGGAGGATGCTACTGATTTAGATTCCAGAATATTCAGTCAGTCTGCTTCACTCTGCATTACCCTGCATGTACTGTATCTAATCTGTTATTTGGAAGGGCCTGCAGCTGCTGTTAAGTGATTTATCTCAAGTAACCTCTGTGCTATGACAGCTCTGAGATACTAGATGGTCCCAGCAGTGATAAGACCAGCCACACTCAGCACAAAGTGCACAACTGCATATTCATGTCAAAGTGGGGTTTGCCAAATAAAACCTGCAGTTCTGTGATTAATCAGTCAATTTCTTTTCGTACACAAAATTCATTAAGAGAACAATGCGATCTCCAATCTGTTCCAGGGTAATGTAATTGTTATCTCATGAGTGGGCATGAAATTTTAAGAAATATAAACAAAGAGAGAAAAGTTTTCTTTGTTATTTTTGGTTAAAAAAATGTTATTCAAACTCATAGACTTGTACAAGGAAAACTTTTTTTTATTTTACAGTTTTGAGATTAATCCTAACAGCAACAAAGAGGAATAAAACCTTATTAACTGAGATCCCAAAGATCCATAATATTTGAATATTCTATTTTAAACTACACATTTTTTGAATTCAGAATTTCTCATGTACACATTAAAATTTTATAGCATAAAAAGTATTTCCAAAGTTTTTAAGCAAATAAAAAAATATAACATCTTCAAAAGAAACATGATTGTAAGAAGATACTAAAAAATTCCTCTTTTTTATTAAAAAAAAAAAAAAGCAAACCCACAAACAAAAACAACCAAGCAGACAGCAGACGAGAGGTCAAGTTTTCAATATGTTTGAATTCCCAAAGGTCAGAATTTTGTTTGCCTGAGTTGAAATAGATGTGAGTCAGGGATGGCTTACACTTAGTGTTACTTCAGCAAATAAACCTTTCAGAATTTGCTTTCCCCTCAGCTAGCTGTACTGAAAAGCATCTGTTCCATCAAAATTAAGTAAGCCTTGTTCAGGTTTATGGAAAGCGTATCTTTGCAACATAAACTGCCAAATGATGCTGTACTCTATGAGTGATTATTTGAACTTTGAGTCTGTGACCTTATTCAAAGAAGAAATATTTAGAGTAAGTAAGAAATACACATTTTTAAGCCCTTTACTGAACATGAACTGTCCCTCTGCTGTCAGACTTCTTCAGTGACTGTATAGGGTTTACATGGTGAGGTTTTGGTAGCAAGGGGCTGCAGAGGTCGTTTTTGTGAGCAGATGTCAGAAATTTCCCCCATGTCTGACACAGCCAATGCCAGATGGCTTCAAGAAGGACCTGTGACTGACCAAGAATAAGTCATCAGTGATGATGGTAGTGTTTCTGGGATTTAGGAAGGGGAAAAAACTGCTGTGCAGGAGCAGCTGGAAGTGAGTAGTGAAAATATGTGAGAGAAACAGCTCTGCAGACACCAAAGTCAGTGAAGGAGGGGAAAGGGTGCTCCAGGCACTGAAGCTCTGATTCATGGTCTGTAGAGAAGACCGTAGTGAAGTAGAATTTCCCCCTGCATCCCACAGAGGTCAGTGGGAGTGCAGAGACCCAGAAGCCTTAGAGAACCCCATACTGGGGCAGGCAGATTTGCCCAAAGGAGGCTCTTACCCTGTAGGAAGACCACACTGGAGCAGGCTCCTGGCAGGATTTGTGTTTCTATGGGGAACCCACATTGGTACAGTCTGTTTCTGAAAGAGTGCAGCATCTGGAGAGATACCCACAATGAAACAGTTACGGGAGGACTGGAGGCTGGACCCACACTATAACAGGGGAAGAATGTGAGGAGTAAGAAGTGGGAACAAGGTGTGATGAACTGACTGCAACCCCCCATTCCCTGTCCTCCGGTGCCAGTGTGGGGAAAAAGACAGTGAAACTGAGAGTGAAGTTGAGCTTGAGAAGAAGGGAGAGTGGGGGAAAATGTGTTTTAAGATTTGTTTTTATTTCCCATTACCCTACTCTGATTTGATTGGCAATAACTTAAATTAATTTCTGCAAGTCAAATCAGTTTGGCTTGTGACAGTAACTGGTGAATGATCTCTCCCTTTTCTTATGATGATATTTTTGTTGTATTTTCTCTCTCCTGTTTAGCTGAGGATGGGGAATGATTGAGATTCCAGCCAAGATCAGCCTACTACAATGCCTTAAACAAAAATTCTGAAGTAGCATACATTAAGTTTTTAGTTAAAGTTTAATGCAAACCTAGGTTCAGATAAAGTGAGGCGGTTGTACCTATTGGTACAGCAGGGATGCAATAGCTTTAAATCTGAAATACTAAGTCAAATAAGCAGAGTTCATAGGTTTCCTGTATAAATAATAGGAAGAAGTCATACCCACCAAGAAAACCAGTGCATTCTGTAAAGGATATGTAAACTTCAAGGAAAGAATAATGTATGTTTAAAATCCTATTTCTATCCTGAATTTAAGCATCCCCTGCAGTAAGCATCCATATGAAAATGGAATTGGTAGCCTAAATCTGTTTCTTTAATGTAGAAGTCTTTGTCACAATTTGTGAAATAAATGTCTCAGCCACTGTGTGAATCTTAGTTGCCTCAAAACCTTTGTATGTCCTGGTCTCAGCTTTAAAATCAGTATATAAATTCTGTTCTGCACTAGCCTGTTTGCAGTGATAAATATTTTTGTCACAGAGCTGTGAAGAAACATCTTTTTCTCTCCAGTATTTCAATGTCAAAATGCTGCAGATTATTTACCTCATTCTCATAAATGTGATTAATTATTTTATCTCTATTAAAGCAGTTGTAGGAAAGAATTGTTTGTGCATAAATCTATTTGCAAAAATGATTGAACGTTGCATGCAGATTTCAATAAATTAATTACATTCTTTATTGTGTCTAAAATGGCTTCTCAATGACAATTTTTTTCAAAGTAAGGTATTTTAACTCTAGAAGGCTGAAACTTCCTTTTCTGTCATATTTATGTCACCCATCAATTTATTTTTTTTCTGGTAGAATTACCTATACATCCATGGTGTATGATACTTTCAAGGTTAGGTTGAACAAAAAATGTGGAAAGAATAGTCTGTAAGTAAGTAGCCGATGTGAATTGAATGAGTGACTCCCAACAGGCCTTGTACAAGATATCTGTAATTCAGTGTCCTTAGATGTCATACTAGTTCAGGACCCTTGTCAAATTTGTGTACATTTAGATGAATGCTTAACCACAGAATTTCAGTGTTGCTTGGTAGTGGTAAATAAGACAGTGCTGAGTTTTCATATTGTTGTTGCTATGGAATCTGTCAAAATGCACTAGACCCCAACCAAAATTTCAGTATCCTTTCTTTCTGCATATACATGCCTTTAAATTTTAAATAAGTGAATTGTTCTAAAGAGGCTCTGCCATAAATTACAGCTGACAGTGGAAGTGATTAAGGCACATAGTTTGATTGCATGCATTAATCTCTACAACTTTTGTCAAGTCTAATTTAATTACCCACAGGTATATGTTTCTTTTTAATTTATTAGCTTTGTCAGTAATCAGGTGCATGGTACGCTATTACTTGCAAAAGGTGAAACCCAGCTACAATAATGGAAAAATCAGACAGTGAACAACAAAATAAAACATTAAGTGTCACAACTCTCAAGTGTACAATAATACTGTTAAATTCACTTATGAAATGAGACTATTTATTTAATCATGGAGGACTGTCAGATATCTTGATTGAGACCAGTCCACTCTCCCAGGTAAAAAGAGTGGAGAAGCCTAATCATTTTCTGTTGTGGAAACTGCTGCTCAGATTATCATCAGCCTTATAGATTTGTTTTTTAACTAACTTTTTGTTTCTATTTGGACCTGGAAATTTATTGCTTGGATTATGGTGCAGTCTTTTCTGCATGAACGACTCATCATGAATACAGATATTTTATGATATATGATTTTTTATTAGACTAATATCAAGACCCCAGTTTTCAGCACGTCCATCATTTTAGGCCCCATGTACAAGCTCTGCATAGTATCTGAGAGTTTCTTTGTAATCCTGATGAGGTATTTAAGAATTCTTGTACAACTAGCAGAACTGCGTGTTATAGTATTCTGTTGCATTTGTAGACAGTAACATTTTCAAAACTCTCAGGAGCATTGTCTGGTCAGATTTTTGAATTCAGTACTGGACAGTCTCGTAAAGACCCATGTCTTTCACCTACAAAATCCCTAACTACATGAAAGATTGGTGGTTTTTTTTTTGTTTGGTCTTTTTTGTTTGCTTGTTTTGTATTTTGTTTGTTTTTGTTTACCCATGCATTCTAGTCTTAATGACATAGACAGAGAGGGGATTTGGGTGGTTGGTTACTAAAATTCATTTTAATTGTGTTTAAAGTATCAGGATTGGTTAAATTGGTTAATATTATTGATTATTTCCACACTGATATGGACAAAACAAAGGAAACAAAAATCATTGTGTACCAGTGGGTGAGCAATTCTCAACATCTCTGTTTCCTTTGTGTTTGTTAGTAAAATTTTGTACTGTGAAATTTCTCAAACCAATGTATAGCTGACAGGAATTTATTTTTTTTTTAAATAGCTGAAGAATTTTTACTGCCTACTCGCCCTTAACTAATGCACAGTAAACCATTTCAAACAAATATAATGTTGAAATGTACACAAGGGAAATAAAAAAGGCTTCCTAAATTGCACAGTACATGCAATTATTATTATACTTGTTTAGTGAATATATGAAAATAAACTGCTTACTTGTGGTCAATGGACTTAATTACTGCACTAGCTGACAGAAATAAGCCTTTCCATGAAGTAAATACGTTATACTATTGTCGTGGTTTTGCCCAACCGGTCAGCCCCTGGGGCTGAGTATGGTTTTGTCCAGGTGGATTTCCGGACAAGAAGCAAATTAAAACTCTCAGTAACGCCTTTGCTAATTACATATTTAAGAAAACAGAAGAAAAGGTTGATTGCACAACTGAAATTAGGTAGCCATGTAGGAGAGGCAGCAAGCCCCGATGGGGGCCAGGCCTCTCTCCTCCCCTGGCCCTGAGCCGGGGGCAGGTGTAGCACTGAAGCCCCCTTCTTTCTTTTAAGAGAGTGGAGAAAAAAAAACTTTAGAGGACTGACTGCTTGGACAGAAACCTTTGCAGAAGAATTCTGGCAAAGAGATAAGGAACCTCCAAGGTCAAAGCTGCAGCAGGAGAGAGAAGTGCAAAGGGAGGCCTGCTTCTCCCCCCTTTCACTCTCTCCCTTCAGTAGAGAAAAGACTGAAAAATAATCTCTGCCACCTGTAGAAGTTTGTTGGGGTGAGGAGACCTTCATGCGGTTCACAAAGGAGCTTGTAGATGTACAAGGAAACCAAGGCTTCATGCGAAGGACTGAAATGAGCCAGAGTCCTGTTGAAGATATATGACCCTGAGGGGAACGAGACTTATGCTAGAGTGAAAACAGCTCAGGTAAGCTTGGAATCTCAGTGAGAGATCCGTGCTGCTAGTGCTGGAGATTTTTGACCCCGAGAGAACCTACACTGGAGCAAAAAACGGCTTGGGTAGGGATGTTGGGATCCATGTGTGGGATCCATGCTAGACCCATGTCGGAGAGGTCTATCAAGGACTGTTCTCCCGTGGGAAGGGACCTCCACAGGAAAACAGGGGTGGACTCATAAGCCATTATCCCCTGTAACCCCGTGGAAGAAGATCCGTGGTAGGCAAGTGTCCCCTTGCAAGTCCGTGGAAGAGAAAACATTCAGGGCCTGGGTAACCCCCAGTCTCCGGTCTTGGCCCAGGAGGGGGATAGGCTCAGCCCTGGAGGCCAACACAGAGCAAGAGAGAAGATGAAAGGGTTCCAGCTGCGACGAGAGTGCTGCAGTTACTGAAGAGACTTGAAGCTCTGAAAATGGAGAAAGAAACTGCTTCTCCTGCTTGGACTGATATAAAGTGGGGGAGAAGTATTTCTGTAAATACATTGTACTTTTACTTAAGTAGAATTGTTATAGATATAGTTCTTAAATTTTAGCTTGTTAGTAATAAATGTTAATACTATTTTCCCCAAATCCAGTCTCTTTTGTCTGCATAAACCTTCTCTCAACTAATAGTAACTGTGTGGGGAGTGTAAAGCAAATTGACCCAGAGCAAAACCATGACATTTTTGGTGGAGAATGCGGGCACAGACTGCCCAGAGAGGCAGTGGCCAGATCAAACCCCGAAAACTACATGGCTATAAATTTAAGAAAATATTTTTTAATATAGTACAGGTACATTATTACTGTTGTTGAACAATAAGTGTAGTATCTCACAGTCTCTGAGAAATGATGGAAGTAATTAGGACTTGCAAAAAAGAGCAAGATTGTGTTCTATGGTGTGCCAAAATTCATGAAAAAATAGGTGCCATGACTCTGAAGTAGTGCACATACAAGGGCAGCAGGGAACCTTTCAGTCTGAAAACTGTATACCAACCATATGATGATACATCCAGCAAGTGGAGAGTGCTATGTCTATATTTATTGTCTATTTTTTCTCTAGTATAGACAGTATACAGTGAAGCTTACTTTAAAAGTGTCATTACTTCCCACAAGGCTATAGGGTGATGAGCAATCTGACAGACTGAGTGAGGAAAAGCTATTCCACTTGCAGCTCAGAAGGCAAATTGCAGCCCAGGTGGACTAGTGCAGAGAAAAGTACCATGAAGCAAACAAGAGTTCATACTGGACATCGAAATTAAAGAAAATACTCATCAAAGTCAAAAATCTTATGTGACCGAGAGAGGTCCAGCTACATAGGAAGACAATCCATGAATTCAGAACAAAATAGAAGGTGTAAAATGGCTAGAAGCAGTGAATGGACCTACCATTCTCAAAATGAGAATCAGCATAAGACAAATAATAGTATCAAAAAGTGTAGGTCCTTCATACACCTTTATAATTCTGTATTAATTTGTATTTCTGTATTTTTCAGCTGCTACTCTTTCATGAAGAAAATTACTGCAGCATTTGGAGACCAAAAAAAGAGAAAAAAAAACCCAAAAGTATTCGTTATTCAGGAAAGCCTTCAATACATTTAATCAATTTACAGAAATAACCTTGCAGTGTAAGATAATAAGAGACAGCTTTAAAGCTACCTGAACAAGGAGTTAAAATGTATAGATTGATTGAACTAGCTATTAAAAGTCAAAATATTCTACAGTAACTATTCTGTTAAATTTCTCTCTGAAGTCCAGAGGGCTCATGTTATATTATACAGACTATATACTGTTGGCCAAGAAAGTTTTTCACTATTAAGAGATCGTCTCTTTATCTCTTGTCTTTTCTTTACAGATAGGTTGCCAGGAGCATCTTGGGTTTTGACACCTGTGTTAATTAAAGGCAAATAATGAGTTAAGGATAGTAGAAATAAAGGGGTGTGAGGGGAGGGAATACGATACAAACTTCTGTAAGCAACTGCACAGCTTTAAAAGTCATGTTTCAAACTCTGCAAACATACAGTGAGAGAAATACACAAACTGGTCACCCAAATAATAAAATTGTGACTTTATAGTCACAATTACCTCATTTCTTTGCTCCCATGTTGTGCTGGTTTGGGCTGGTGCAGAGTTAATTTTCTTTCTTTTTTTTTAGCCAAATTTATTTCTTCACAGTGGCTAATATGGGGGTAAGTTGTCTACTTGTGCTGAACTCAGTAATGATAATAGAGATGGTTTTGTCCTCTTTAAGCAGTGTTTACACAGAGTCAAGGCCTTTTCTGTTTCTTGTACTGTGAGGTGAGATGGAGTCTTTGAGAAATTATGTTACGTTAATACACACATACCTTTTAATAAAGGGCTGTTATTTTTCTTTTTCCCTTTTCCATAATTTGTTTTCCTTCAATCGGAGCCTCTTAATTTCGGATCTATAATTGCTAGAGAAGAAGGTTTGGGTCTTTTTCTCCTAATCCATCCTCAGCAAAAGACCCTTGTCTCAATTAAACTGAGATATCCCTCCTACCCTATATAAACCCCTGTTCATCCCTCACTCGAGGATGCCATTTTGGCTCACTAGCTGGTGACATCTCTCGGTGTCGCAGCCCCTTGTGTTTTACCCTGAGGCTTTGGCTGAGCACTTAATAAACATCCCAGCTGAGTACTCCAACAACAGTGGCGTCCATCTCTACTTCCCACACCGGGCTGCGGCACTGTACTGCAAGACTGTTTCTCAGATTAATTATCACTCAGAAGTGACATTAATTATGAAAGAAAAGCATTCAGCATGTTGAAGAACAAAAGTTTACTTTTACTTTTTTACTTCAACAAAATTTTAAACCAGAAGGAAAATGAGGACATGCAATCATTCTGGCAGGGACCCACACGCTAACCATCGAACTAGTACTGCCTAGCCTCTTCAGAGATCTGCCATGGATCAAGATAGACTGAGCATTGTGTACTAATCAGTGTAAAGGCAGTTTCTGTTGTGTGATTCAGAGACGGAATGAATCACTCATCCCTTTAATGTATACATGCATGCTATAACTGTGACAATCTCCAGTGAAATGTCAGTAAGAGAAATTAGGTATGGGTGATTAGCAAGTTAAAAAGCTGACACTGTATATGCAAGAAGAATATTATTAATTTGCCATGCATTTTACTACAAGTTTAATAAAAAAGAATAAAAAATAAGCAATTTTTAGGAGCAAAAGATAGAAATAGTGTGCAATACAAAGTGTGAGTAATGCTTAAACTGAAGGTAGAAAACTACTTGCCTCAGCCCTATGCAATATAACATGTTCTTGTTGGCTAGACATATGTGAAAACTTTGGCTTCACTGAAAACAGAAGACCATGCTTTGGTAACTGACCACCTTGATTTGTAATAGGCAAAAATTTTTAAGAACTATTCTCCCAGAACTGTAACAGCTGACCTCTCTGTATCCTAAACTTAACCTCTCTCAAATGTAACTTTCAGATATTCTTTAAATTAGATACAATACTCTTTTTTGAGGCATTAAAATCTTTTCCTTTATAAAAAACCCTGATCTATACAGAATGGATGAAGCAGTCTCTCATAGAAATGGAGGCTTAATTTCCATGATAGAAGTCCATGGATCATATTAAACATAAAACTTTGTGTAGCTCAGAGCAAATATTTTTGCAAATAGTACAGTGCCTATGGAAAGCCTACAATTAGAAAGATACAGACTCATTAAGATACTTCCTTTTTGCATTCCTTGTTGTGACTTCTGAGGGAATGAATGGCATTTTCTACCAGTAATTTTTTCCACAGGAGAGTTTGAATCTGCCTAGGACCACATTTTCAGGATCCCTTGTTGTTAGCAGATGTTTTCAAGTAACTTCATTCTTAAACAGGTTGTGCAGTGAAAATGGAAAACATGGAAACTGGAAATTGACATGCTTTAAAGAAGTCTGAGACAGAATGTTTCTTCACTTAGTAGCTCAGGCAGAATATGTAATTATTTTCACATCTTCTAGGAACACTGGTTTTAGTGTTAGATTGGCTTAATGTTGTCCACTTACAGTGCATTTTGGTCTTGTCATTCAGAACTAGCTTGGTGAATATGTTAGATCTACTTTGAAATTCAATAACAGATTATTGAACAACTCTGTCTATGTAGAAAACAATTATTTTACGGTTAAATTTGCCATAACATTTTCTTGGGTTATGTCTCCCTATACTTTACAGGGTATTTTCATGGAAGAGGGTATTATTGCAAAAGTCAGGCAGCAGTTTGGTTGCTGCCCTCACAAGACTGTTTTAATGAATTCAATTGTTTAGATGTTTTTCAGAACATCATCTTCTAAAAAATTTGTATGATATACATGAATATAATCTGTGAACAACAATACTTCTGCTGAAGAATACAGAGATAATCACAATTTCTAAGAAAAATTTTATTCTGCCAATTGAGTTTTGAAATTAGTAGATTTTGAATTACTATCCACATATTCCTGTAAGTATTTGCATCTCCTTTCTCATTACTCTGTGATGAAGGAAGTCTTAGCTTAATTCTTATAGACTGAAAGGCCAGTGGAAAGTTAAGGTCAGAAAACAAAACACTCTTAGTCATTGTCAGCATTGTCATGCTATTTTAATATAAAGTTTACCTTTTCATTGCCCATCTTTCAGAAAATATCTTTCTGAAATAGCTAAGTCAATCATGAGGTATGACTATGATGAATTTAGAAAACAGAAATAGGTTCCTAGTATATGAAGTATATACTGGAGTATATGACAACCACAGAACAAACTTCTATAGTTCCTCTGATACTGAAAGTCATTTGTGGGACTCATTATAGATGCTTAGAAGTTCATATTTTTGCAGATATTTCATGAAAATTCTGTCTATATCCCAATTATTTTTTTATTTTAGCTTAATTTTTTTTAAGCTTTCAAAAAATGAGGGGCTTAACAAATGGAGCATCCTAGTGTATTTAATATATTCAATGTAGTATCATATAGGAGCTTTTAAGTAAAGTGCTGAGATATCATTAGGGTAGACAGAGTGTACTGTGGGTTGAGAATTGGCAAGACTATGAGGATCAAAGGTCTATGAACAGTGGCACAGTCCAGCTGGAGGCCAGTTACAATAGGAGATGGTCTGGGATCAGTATTATTTCATTAGTATTTAATCATCTGTTTCATTTTCTTAATTACAACCTAAATGATTGGATGAGCTGCACCCTCAGCAAAACTGTGGGTGATACCTGTCTGAATAAGTGGTCAATACACTGGGGGATAGGGCTAATGTTCAGAGTGCAGCAGAGAGGCTGCAGAAACGAGCAGAAATACTCCAGGAAAATCATTTAAGCAAAAGTAAACAAATTCCAGCTCCTGGAACCCTGCCGCGGAAAGGGCTGGGGGCAGCTGGCTGAGAGCAGCTCTGCAAAACTGCCTAGGGTTGCACAAGCAGGGATGCAGCCAGCAGGTCTGGGAAGGGATCTTGTCCAGGAGTCTGTGCCCTGTGAGACACTCTTGAGTGCTATGCTGAGCTCAGACTCCTCTGCATGACACAGGCACTAACATACTGGTATATGTTCTACAGAGGACACTGAGGCAATCAGGGTGGAGTATTGGACGTTCAAGGAGACACTGCAAGATCTGGGTGTGTTCAGCCTTTAGGAAGAGAAAGGGTGAAATGGAGCATGATTGCTATCTTCAGGTATCTAATATGAGAGTATACGGAAGACAACTTCTCATTCCACACTTACTGGGTGGATGAACAGTAGGTAAGTCAATCATGACAGCTGAAGGACATGAATGTTCATAAGTCTATGGGGCCCACTGAGATGCATCCCAGAGTCTGAGGCGATTGACTGATGTCATTGTCAAGCCACTCTCCATGTTATTTGAAAAGTCATGGCAGTCAGAGGAAATTCCAGCTGACTGGAAGAGAGGAAATATTGTACCCATCTTTGAAAAGTGTAGAAAGGACAACTTTGGGAACTAACAACCTGCCAACCTTCCCCTCTGTGTCTGGTAAAAGCATGAAACAGATCCTCACAGAAGCTATGCTAAAGCCCATAGAGGACAGGGAGGTGGTTTAAGAACTATGGATGTCATTTATTTGGACTTCTGTTAAGCCTTTGACATGGTACCCCACACCATACATCTCTTTAAATTGAAGAGAGATGAATTTGGTGGTTGGACTGTTCAGTGGATAAGGAGTTGGTTGGACAGTCACATTTAGAAAGTAGTGAATGTTGAGCGTTGGATTAGAGTTCTAGATGAACTTCAGCCACAGATGGTGTCCCTCATGGATCCATACTAGGAGCAGTGCTCATCAACATTTTTGTTAATGAGATAGACAAAGGGACTGGGGGCATCCTTAGCAAGTTTGCATATGAGACCAAGCTGAGTAGTGTGGTTGACACACCTCAACTACAGGATGCCATGCAGAGGGACTTGGACAAGCTTAAACCTCATGAGAATCTCATGAGGTTTAACAGGGTCAAGTGCAATGTCCTGCACCTGAACTGGGGCAACCTAGAGTATTGATAAAGACTGGGAGATGAACAGACCGAGAACAGTCCTCATTCAAAGGACATGAGAGTGTTGGTGGATGAGAGGCTGGGCATGAGCCAGCAATGTGTACTTGGAGCCCAGAAAGCCAACCACATCCTCGTCTGCATCAAAAGCAGTGTGGTCAAGCAGGTCAAGGGAGGTGATCCTGCCACTGTTCTCCTGTCTGAGAAGATCCCACCTCGGGTACTGAGTCCAGCTCTGGGCTCCCCAGCACAGGAAGGGTATCAACCTTTTGGATCAAGTCCACAGAAGGGCCAGCAAGTTGATTTAGAGGGAGCACCTGTACTACAGGGAAAGGCTGAGAGAATTGGGATTGTTCAGCCTGGAAAAGAGAAGACTTCAGGGTGACTTAATTGTTGCCTTCCAGTATTTGAAGGGAGCCTACAAGGAAGATGCAGAGAAACTAATTACGAGGACACATAATGACAGCATGAGTGGAAATGGCTTTAAACTAAGAATAGGTTTAGATTAGATATTAGAAAGAAATTCTTCATAGTGGGGGTGGTGAGGCACTGGAACAGGCTACCCACAGAAGCTGTGGACTCCCCATCCCTGGAAGTGTTCAAGACCAGGTTGGATAGGGCTCTAAGCAACCTAGTCAAGTGAAAGGTTGGAGGCAAGGGGATTGAAAAGAGAGGATTTTGAGGTCCTTTCCAACCCAAACCATTCTGTGATCCTGTAAAGATGGAGCTGTACAGTGATACGAGGAGACAGGACATACAAAAGCAAGGTTTCACCTAGGTAGCAAAAAAATTTTTTTGCATATTATAGGTAGTCAGAGATTTTAACAGGTTAGCAGGAAGTCTGTGCAACCTCCACCCTTGACAGTATACAAAAATCAATGAGAAAAACTCTAAATAACTCGATCTAGTTATGCTTTCTTTGAGCATGGGACCAGATGACCACCAGAAATAATTTCCAAAATATATATTTCCATGATTCTCTATACCAGAAGGGTTATCTCCAGTATGATTATTTTATAGCTTGTAACACTGTCTGGAATTGCATCTACATCTAAGAATCACACAATATCTATTTTTTTTCCAAATAATAAATTTCTCTTAATTGTCTTTCAAAAGTTACTTCTACTGTGCACACATCCATCTGGGACTCATGATACAGAGTTCAGAAATAAAGGAAGAACTTTTGGAGATGCAGTTTGTCTATTTTTGTTCATATTTTAAATGTTACATGGTTTATTCCATGACATACTCTCTCAGGCACTCCTGCCTGATTGTTGCAAGGTCAGCGGTACCCTCAATACTCAGGATGTTTACTAATCGTGTGAATTCATAGTGAAATAGCAAGGTTACTCATTTTGAAATATAGTAAAATGCATTTATATTTCAATACCTAGTTTTCTGACAAGAATGAGGCAGACAAAATTGTGTACCATGCTGCAAGTTTAAAATTTTAGGTATCTCACAATCTTTATAAGTTATTAAGTAATATTATAAGCTTATTTTCTTATTACCAAAACTGAAATCTAATTTAAAAGACAATGAAACCACAGATAAACTTTCCAGCTAGAGACAATTTTGTCCATTTTGCAAGGCACTTGGTCTGAAAAATCCTATCTAGACTAAGAAGTCAAAATCACTGTACAACATAAAATGAATTCTCCAAGTTATAATTAAACACTCCACTCATTGATTTCTGTATTGACAGCTCAATTGAAATAGGATCACATAGACTCTTCCTGTGATTACCGTTGGGTGCCCCTTTGCAGCATACTTTCAGCACACTGCCAGCCATTAATCAAACCAAATCATGTCAAGGAGCTTTTTGAAGTATCATAAAACAAATGAACTTGAAAATGTTGGTATTTGTTGGGGATACAAGGCCTTAAAGGATTAAAGGATATTAGGCAGACAAGAAGAATGAAAGACAAGAGGATGCACACACACATATTTAGGGGAGTGTCTGTCCCACTGTGTGCAACTTATTTATATGTTACATTAACTCTTCAATATGTTTTCTTGCTTCCATGAAGTTTGTTTTGGGGGAAGTGTTGGGCAGTATCAAACTCTTTATGCTATGACTAATCAAATGTAAGATACGTTAGAAGAAACACTGACAAAGTAATTAATGATTTAACTCACTCTGTGAATTTTTGATATATAAAGAATAAGTGGAACCTTTACTTCTGTTGCAGGGGAAACACACATTGATAGCTGTATTTTGCTGCTGGAAGTTAAAAGACTGGGATGTTTGCTCTCTCCCTCTCTCTTTCTTTCTCTCTCTGGAAGCAGTTTAATGAAATGAAAACAACAATGGTATCACTGTTGTCTCCCCATATTGAAATGTGATACTGAAAAGTTTTCTTCAGGGTATTTCAATACTTATTTGGTTGAATAAAAGATGCACGGTGTCAAACACAAACCTAAATCACCTTGTGTTCAAGTGTCTTCTCTCCTTACTGATCAGCAGCCTGTGAGACAGGAGAAGAGCTGTGAGAGATATCTGCTGAAAATTATTTGTGGCAGAAGACTATTTTCCCTGGTGATTTTGCACAACAGTTTAGTAACATTTTCAAGCATTTGCCTTTCCTTATGCAGAATTTCTTTCAAAGCTTTGGCATAGCATTGTTCTTACTTTACACCAAAGGACAAACCTCTTGTGATTTGAAGCTGCTGACATCTTCTTTTAGCAGGCCTGTGATGGTGATTATTTTGCATCACAAAGGGAGTTCATATTCATTATAATTTATACTGAAGGCTGTATCACTGTCTGTGGATTTATATAGGAGTTTAAAAATTCAGACTACTAGTAGGAAAAGCATTTCATGGACTTAATATACCATATCTATAAAGGGAAAAATCCTAGCAGTTTAGAGCCACTGGATATTTTTTACCCATATTTATAGAAAACCAATAGATTTGCCTCCCTAGGGGAGGTGAAAGAGATTAGAGGACAGAGGAAAAGGAACCTATCAAGGATGCCTTTTCACATCAGAACTTGAACAGTATTTTTTCATAGGACTTCTGCCCAAAAAGCATAATAAAATTTTAAAATATTTCCTTTGTTTCTGCATTTTAATTAAATTATATTTAGAATCTCTGCCTTCATCAACGCAAGCTAATGTTTCATGCCATGAAAACTAAAACTAAACCAAACCAAACCAAACAAAAAACACCATAAAAAATAAAAATGGTCCCGAAAATGACACCAGTGATTGGTGGTGTGAAAAAAAACTTGCTTAAACTCTGTACTGTTTTAAATACCATCCAACATCTCCCAAGTTAGTCTTTGGTATGCAAGGTGTAACGTTAAAAAGCTTACATAAAGGAACATTAATGAAAAAAGAAATACTGTAACAAGTTAAGAGATTATGCTGTTGTGCTGAGACATTTCTTTACAAACTGATGTATACTTTTTTGTTGAATATGGGATAGGAATAGGTTGCTCACCTCCTTATAGTGTGAAGTGGCTGAAGCATCAGCTAGTGCAAATGAAGCTATGACCTATATTTTAAAAAAGTGATAAAGTATTATGAATTGAAAGGATCATTTCCATGCCGTTTTGTTTAGAAATGAATGTAAGCTGATAGATGTCATCCTAACATTTGCAACAAATTACTGCTTATTATCAAACTAGTGAAATTACATGTCAGTATGATATTTGCTGAAGATAAACAAAGCAGCACTCTGTTCCAATACTATGATTGCCAAATGTTTCTCAGAAATTAGGTAAAAGTAAGCTTCTAGTAAACATTGTATAGAGAAATCACAACTATAGCTTATTTTAAATGCAGATTTTAAATTCTCCATAATTCTAATGAAAACACTTCACCCAACCTAATAGCACAGTGTAGAATTCTATGCTTTTATAGCAAATACTTACAGGCCATCTGCTCATGTGTAATGTCCTCCGTTTTTCCTTCTTCCCTTTCTCTTCTGCATCTCAGGTGCCCATAAAATTCAAGAAATAAAAAAGCAAAACGTGAGAATATTGAAATAGACAGGGCAAAATGGAAAAGTATAATTTCTAAGTAAGGTTATTACAGCTCTTACACAGCAAACATGGCTGCAATAGTCTGAATGTCAACTAGGCAAATGAAGGTAGATCAAACATGTTTTGATCTGTCTAAACTCTCCATTTTGTTTAATATTTTGACATTTTCTGACACAAACTAGATATTCTTATCACCCTTTGATCCCTGTCCTCTATGTGCTTTAACATAGCTTCTGTGAGGATCTGTTCCATGGTCTTGCCAGACACAGAGGGAAGGCTGGCAGGTCTGCAGTTCCCATGGTTCTCCTTTCCATGCTTTACAAAGATGGATAAATTTTTTCCTTTTTTTCCCAGTAACTAAGGATTTCTTCTTACTGCCATTACTTTATGAATACTTTGGAGGGCGGTGTGGCAACTACATCAGCCAGTACCTTTAAGATTCTGGAATGCATCTCATAAAACCTTACAGGCTTACTATATTCAGGTTCCTCAGCTGACTATGAACCTGGTTTTGTCCTGTAGTGGGAGGACCTTTGCCCCACCAGCCCCCCTCCTGAGGTCCATCCACTGAGGAGGTGTAGGAAGAGAGGTTGCCATTGAAGCAAAAAGTTTTTTGGGAACTGCAGCCATGTCCTCTTCCATTCTTACCAGTCTGCCTGCCTTGCTCATAAGGGGTGTTGGCTTTCTTTACCCTTCCTTTTCTGTCTAACACACCTGTAGAAGGCATTGCTGTTATGCTTTGCATCCCTTGCCAAGTTCAGCTCCAGCTTTACCTTGGCCTTTCTCCCCCATACCTACAAAACCAGACTGTGTCCTTGTACTCTTTCCAGCATACCTGTCTCTGCTTCTATTGCCTGTGCCTTCGCTTCTTTCCCTTTAGTTTGACCAGCAGATATATCTGTGTCTCTCTTTTGCGAGGCAGCTCAGCACTGAACATACTACACAGATGAGTCTCACTTGAGCTGGTACTGCCTCCTTTGATCTGCCTGCAGTGGTCTTACTGATACATCACAATTATGCTGACCCTCTTTGCTCCAAGGGCACATTGCTGACTTGTGGTCAACACTTTTCACCAAGACAAAGGGTGTCTCTCTGCCAAGCTTCACACCAGTTGATGGGTCACTGACATGTACTGATGCAGGGCATTTATTCCATCTCAGCTGCAGGGTGTGACACTTTTGTTGAATTTAGTGTGGTTGCCCATTTCCCAACCCTTCTAGATCCCGCTGAAAGACAGGGCACACATCTTGTGTATCACCTACTCCTTCTAGTTTGGTACATTCTCTACAAGATTGACATCTCTTTCTTGTATAGGCAGTGACTTCATCTCAGCAATTGCTGCCTTACTTCTTACAAAAGCTTTTTGTATTGTATATTTCAGCTTCTACCTAAATCCATGAGCTTGTGTTTTCACTTATGGCTATTATAGTTTCAGTTGTCTCATTACACAAGATCATTAAATTGCTTCTGCTGGTTTAAACTGACAGAAAGACAGATGTTATGCTATCAACTCCGATGGAATTGAATCCAACTCATTCCAAATGAGAATCCACTATTTTGCAGCAGCATTTTAAAATCTACTTGTATCTTCTGAACAAGTCTGAGAATGAAACTAAAAATCTTGGCTTTGAATTTGCTTGCATTGAATTTCACATCTTACCATTAATTCCACTGAAACAGCTAAACCAATGGTAAGGGCTTAGGAAAAATCCTGCCATATGTGATTTTTAAATATTCATAACTCAGAGAAATAGAAAGGTATTTTCGCTTGAAGATTGTGTTAGTGTTTGTTGGGTTTTTTTGGTTTTTGGTTGTTTTGGGTTTTTTTTTCAGTGAAGGCCTAATTTGCCCCAGTATTCAATATTAAACAGAAAGCTTTTCACCAATCTAAGAATTATCAGAAAATAAACATTTGTTTTGCATTTTTTAATGTTTAAGAAGAGAAAACAGCTCTACATCATTTTTTCATTCAAAAGACAACAAGCAAAAAGTGTCATACCAGAAGTGTAAGGGTTGAGCATGAAAGTGGAATTTATACCAGTGTACAACATATATAATTGTACATGTTGGGAACACATTCAAGATACAGGTGCAATTTCCTTCTCTATCAAATATTTTTAGAAGAAATCTGGCAATCTACTGTGTCAATTATACACAGAGATTTAAAAAAAAATGTTTATAGTATACTTCAAATAAATAACCCCCAAATTTTTTTATAAGAAATTGTAATGAGTGTTTATCAATTCTTTATGTTTTATTTCACGTTACTTTTACTCTTGAATACAAGACATTTTTGAGTATCAGAATATCTTATAACTTATATTTTGACAATATGATCTGATTGACTTGTTGACAGGAAAACAAAGGTGGATTTTCCCACATTTTATTCTCCTACGTCCTGGGAGTCTGCCTTATTTTGCTTGAGGAATAGGTAGAACACCAAATACTCATATTCAACAAGTAATTCACAAGCATTTAAAAAAAGCCCAAAAGAATATTTACTGCAATATGAATAGAACTTTAGTTTATGGAATATGAAATAAATGCTCAGGATAGAGATGTGTACTTTGCATTCCCAGACTTTGTTTTGAAGATTTATTTAATCTTGGTTAGGATTAAAGCAGCAGAAAGTGTATTTCTCTAAGTTTATTTTTATTGATTTACACTTTATTGTACTGAGGTATGGCAGTCTTCCCTATTTTTGAATGTCATTATGGTTTAACCAGTCTCCAAACAGAGGGTGCTGGCAATAACTACACTCTTCTTTTCCAGCCTCTACCAAAGCCTACCAAGGAAAGATCACCCTTTGCTGATTTCTTTACATGGATCTGAAGGGCGTGCTTTTATCTTGAGGCTGAGTTAATAGTAACCTTTACTAATAAAATTAGAAATTTCTGACAATAAAAAGACTTTATTCCATACTCTGTGTTTTAGGAAGAGGGTCTGGAGTCTGTATTTACTTGTATGTTGCTTAACATCTAACCAAAATAAACCAGCATTTTATTTCTCATAACCATTGGTTCAAACTGGTACAATCTGTCTATGGAAAGTGTTGTCAGTTTTATACATGTATTAAAGGGACAGAAAACATCTGCATTCCACTGTTAGTAATTTTAAAGCAATGTTTCTTTTTAGTTTTCAAGTTTAGAAGAGAAAATCAGTACATCAAACTCCCATAATAATGAAGCATTATTCAGCATTTTTCCTTTCTTCATTCCTTGCCTCTGCTTATCTCAGTGTTTTAGTTTTGCTGCCATTTGAAAGTATCCAGTTGACTGATATAAGGCATGAAAGAATGTGACAAAGTCATCAAATGCCTTTATATCATTATCTTTTCCAGATGACGTGCTAAAAAAGGTGTCAGGAATAGTGACTTGAAGAGAATATATAATCTGCGTTTACACTTACATTTTAAGAAGTTTTGCATTTTGTAGAAGTAACATCTAGTTTTAAGAAGTCCTATTCCCTTTAATTTTGACTTCTTTCCATGTCTTGCCCTTTCTCTTTTTCACAGTCCTGAAATAAGAAGAATGAACAAATATGTATTTATTGTGTTTGGTCGATTAAATGACAAAATTTGGATATATAGGGGGTGATAATTGAGATGCCTTTGTGTAAAATGGGAAATAACAAGTTCTTCAGAATTCAATAAACACCTCAGCCTCTTTTAAATGCAGTGCCAATTTTTTCTCTTTTATATTTTTATGCTATGTTGATTATTGTTTACACTGAAGCTTTTGCAAAACAACAAAAATCTCTATTTTAAACTCTAGGTATAAAGAAAACGTGTTTGAATGAAAAAAAAAAAACAACAGCTTGCATGAATCTGACAATGTTCTTTCATATTGTTTTGGAATAAATAAACACAAAGTGGATATACTTTAGCTGCCAGCAGACTAAAGCACTGCCTGTGCCTGAAGCTAGCACAGCAGAAGATTGCAGTGTATATTGTACTGCATGGACAGTAAGTAACATCACTACCAGAGGTGCTTTAAGTGGTGTATAGAAAGGAAAGATTCACTGTGGATTCAGACAAGGAAAGATATAAAGATTAATTGACATTTTTTTGTTATGCTGCAGGGTGACGTGTACATGCCTCTCAAAGTACCAATCACGGTTGACCAATCACTGGCAGACTTCTTTTTTTTTTTTTTCCTCATATAATTATAATTTAGTTCAAAAATTTTTAGATGATTGGATATCAGATGGCAGGCAACAGAAAACTTGGTCATCGCTATTCAATTTTTTACTTATACCTGGGTGAATTTTCCTTTTAAAATGTTGCAAAATCTTGCCTAATGAATAATATAAGAAATTATGATCTCTATTTCTAGCTTATCAAATTTGTCAGTGCTGTTCTGTATGCATGACCTTTTACTTTTACTGCTCACTTGCTTTTAAACGTGTGTTTCTTTATACTAAGGATTGGGTTTCAGTTGCTGGCTGAGTTAAATACCTCTGCGGAGAGAGGTTGTCTTTTACTGATGCTGTTTGTGGCTCTATAATTCTAATGTTTTCTCTGTCTTAACTATGCAACTCTCTGAGCCAACATAGCTCACTAACTGCTCAGAATACTATGTCAGAAAAGACTGAAAACCACTTCATTGTGCCAAACACAATCAATAGTATATATATAAATACTATAATCAGAACAAGTAAGGGACAGTTGAGAGTAGGGAAGATTATAAAAAGGGAAAATTAATACTATTTTTATCTTAGAAGAACACTCATATTGATCTTACTTGCTAGCGTTTTTTTGCACTCATGCCATATAATTACCTAGTTCTTTCTGAGAAGAAGTAATTCAATAGGTATAGGCCTCTTAGACTAAGAAATCGTGGAATAGTATTGTAATTGCTCCGCAACCAAAGAATGAGCAAGAAAAAGATATTACAAGAAATATGAATGACTTTATTTCGGAGACATTTTCATAATGATGGAATTTGCAACAGAATCTTCCTCAGACAAAGATTAAAGCACAAACAAAAAACATGTGCTTTTCTATGCATTTATGTGATCCAAATGATTTTGCCAGCTAAGTAAAACTGCTTATCAGGGGGGTTTGGCTCTATTAAGAGCTTTTCTAGATTGCAATACACCTGCCTTCTCAGATATTTTACATGGCTTCTGGAAAAATAAGTCCAGAAGACCAAGGTCCACAATAGACAAAAGAAATTCTGGAGAGAACTTGCCCAAAACACCAGAGATTTATTCCAAGCACAATAAAGCATTCATGCTCAATAAAGAATGCATTTGCTCCCTGGATTTTATGTGCTAGGAAGGGGATAGCTGTAGAACACACTCAGTAAGGCAGTTTTGTGAGATTTAAAGTCAGTGAAAAATTTAAATCCTACAGAGTTAGGAAGCTAAAGAGGTAACTGGAAAAGGTGTTGTGAACCAACAATTGCATCATTTGACAAGATTCTGAGAATTCCCTGAGGAGGAGGTTGATTAAGTGCTCTTCTTGAGGTTACATTATAACTGCCATATTTATTTTCCATTGTTTTGCTTGTCTTGATTTTTAATAACTTGGTCAGCAGAATATCTGTAAGTAGTCTTAGGAGCTGCTTTGCTATTATAGCACTAAAAGAGGTAGTTATGATAACATAAATTTATCAGTTTTAAAACAACTGCAGTGCAAAAAAAGTTACATTATTTTCTTTTATAATTTCTTAATATTTTTTAATAATACAGATTATTTTAAAAGTTTTGGCAGCTTATATTCTGTGAAAAGAAAAAAGAGATTTCAGAAATGCATTACCTCGGTAGTAATCCAGTCCATTGAATGATATCACACACAGAACAGATTGTTGTGAGAGGATGTTTCTGACCCCTACATGGCCTGAGATGAAAAAATTTATGTGTAATGCATACCTTATTGTATGAAATTTCTTTACATTTATACTGTATGTAGACAAGGACAAGAGAAGTGAGTGGAACAAAAGTGTTTTGTTTCATTTTGCTTTGCTTTTTGAAGTCATGATGTGAGTGTGTGGAATACTGGAGATGAACTTAATTCACAAATATCCTAGTAAAATGAAGAAATAAGCTATCTCTGAAGTGATATTGAAACAGATTCATGTCAGCATGACTGACAAAAATGACTAAAAATCATGCGAGGATGAAGGAAAACACCTTACATACCTTAGAGAAAGTATATTTTAGAGTAGAAAACTTAACATCATACAACTGAACATAACTGAGATATATATAAATTGTTGCTGTGACTGGTAACTTTAATTTTTTCCTTCATACTACTTTCCAATAAAATCTATGAGATTAAAAAATAATAATTTATAAGTATAATATCTAGTTTCTAAATAACAAATAGAGATTGGGTACTTGAACTACAAGTGTACACTTTGCCAACCAATTAGGATTGGTAACAAAAATCCTTGCTCAAGGTTTATCAATGTTTATCAGCACAGGCAGAATTTCAGTCTTATATCTGGAAAAAAATTAGAATATACTAAAAACTGTTTGGTACAGATTATAAGAACAGAATAGTATGTATGAAACTTTCCACAGAAAAAATATAATTCTCCTATTCTTTGTCTTAAGTGTTTAATTTTTTAGTAAGGAAGTTCAGTGATTTTAAGGCAACTATGTATTGTCATTAGGTTAAAGAAAAGATATTTTAATTTATTAGTGATCCCTCTTAATTTATTTCTATTTAATAGCACTGTCAGTGGGCTATTCACTGACATTAGTATATAATGAATAAATAAATAAATAAATAAATTTAATAAAATAATTAAATAAAATCTTAAATAAATAGTTAAATAAAATCTTTTCAAAGAAGTTAAATAAAATCTTTTCACAGAAAAAGTAAATAATTTTTCTTGTTCTACACAGTCTGAGAGTGTACAGTTCTAACACTCCCACTGATTTTGGTACATTCTAATTTTATCAAAAGATTGATATTGGAAAAGATGTGCTTTTTCCCAACACAAATGCAAAGAACAACACTGAAAAAAGAATAATGATATTAAAATGAGCAGCAACACTTTTAGTTATAATTTAAAATACTTTATCCATATTCATCAGGCTACTGGCTATTCCACAATAGGTAATAGTGTTGAAGTAAAAAAATATTACTACTGAAAAAAATTTCTTTATTCTATTTGATATACCAGATGCACAGGTATTACATATTTCTTGGAAATCTTTTAAAGGACTTTGGCTGGTTTTTTGTTTTGTTTTGAAGGGGAACAAAAACTACTTTGAAACCATAGTGGTTTATTAGAGGAAATGAAGTTTCGTGTCTGCTGCAGGGAAAAAGCCAACAAGTAAACAACAAACAAACAAACACCCCCCAAAAAAACAAAAACAAAACAACCCAAACAAACCCACCAAAACCACTCCAACTCCTGATCCAAGATAAAAATCAGCAGCTAATTTTATGCACGAAAACTCCTACTACTAAGGTGTACAGGTAGGTGAAAGACAGAATCCTTTGAACAATATACAGAAAACATATTCAGATATTGTGAAAGTGCATTAAGCCAATGAACAGAGACAAAACAAGTAGAAAACCAGACACAAATAAAATCAAGGAGTGACAAGACACGAGAACAGCAGTCAACTGAATTAAAGATGATGCATTCTCTGGCCTGTGAATAGAAACAGGTAACTTGCTACCAGTTATCTAGGTGTAATGCAATGGGCCAAAGCGAGGTCAGAACATCCAGGATGGGACTGTAAGGAAAACAACTGAAATACCTGGTAATGCATTAATACTTTTTGTGAATATATGTACAACACATCATACATGTGTAGTTTCTGGAATCTGTATGGTTAAATAGTTAATCTCTGAAGCCGTTGTTCTCTTCCTGATGAAAATCAAAGCCAAATCTCTTATTAGCTTCTATGACATGGCACTTAAGGGGTTTTTTGCATATTTAAATTTTATGATATGTCTGTAGGTGAAATATATTAATATATGTGTCAGAAACAAGATTAAATAAAGTAAGGGGATATCTGTGGATATTTGTATAGTGTTCAGGGATTTTTTTTTTTCATTTTACATTCATTTAAATGCTTATAGTAATGGGAAAAAAAAAAAAAAGGAAAAAAGGGATAAAGAACTCCAATACTGAAATGATTTTGACTAATCTGATTGTACAACTCAGTAAAATTGGGCAGGAAGCTATCAGAAATGGCCTGAACACCTGTGGCCATATGGGCACAGAAAGGCTGCTGTGGACCATATGTTGGGAAAATGGCCCAGGAAGGATTACCAATAATTGGATAGGCAGCTTTAGGAGCTAGGCAAGCAGAGAGTCTATCAACCATGGCCACACAACCCAGAATTATCAGCATTTGAGCTAACTGCTGAAACAGCTAATAATCTGGTAAGGAAGAGAGCCTATCTAACCAAATAGTGTCTGAGTACCTAATTCACAGACTTTAATTGTGATTAGTGCAGTCAATGTAGTTTATAATAACAACTTATAAACTCAGATTAACTACACATGAGCTAAATAACCAACAATCTCCCTACAAATTATGCCAACTATAAAATATTGACATTACTTGGGGGACAGATGGGTGGAGGATAAGGGTGAAAGAAGAAAGGTAAAAAATTCTGATGCAAAGACTGCAAGTCCATTTGCAGTCTTTGAAAATGGAAGCAGTCAATTCTATGCAAATGCAACTGAAAAGCTAATATTGACTTCTTTCATTTAAATATAGTGTACTCTTACTCATGACATAGTTGCCAAGTATTCAGTGCAGAATGCTGTTGAATTCTGTTAAATAAAAAGAATAATGCGTAAGTAATGTCACAGGGTAGTCATTTAGAAAAAAGAAAGCATGTTAAAGAAAACACATTAAAGACACAGAGACTCAGTCAGGATTATTTGATTTTTGTATTTATTCTAGTTTTTTTTAATTATCGATTAAATTCATATTTTATTTTTATGTTGTAGTTCCGTAGCTGTAGCACTGCTATTGCTACCTGATAAAATGAACCAATTTCAATTACTTTAGAATAAATAATTAATACAGCACTAATTTAATGGCACTTTGTGTGGCAGACTTGCTAAAAATCAGGTGCTTAATAGCTCATTTCAGGTACATTCCATCATAGACAAAAAACTCAACCTTTTGAAGTCATTCTTTAATTGGTACTTTCCCTCACGCTCATCTAAAACAATATGTATGGAAAAACATAGTTTTTATTGGCACCCAAAAGATTCATGAAAAAAAGAAAAGGATTACATGTCTGCTGACAAGCACTGTAAACTCGTCTTAATAAATAAGCATGGTCAATGGTATAAAGCTTAAAGCAAAACAGCAGGAAGATTATAAACTCTTGCTCTTCTGTATTTAAATGCAGTTTCTTTATTGTCTTATGAGCTTGTAATTTGTTTGTCTCTCTTTAACCCTAAATATATCACAGCCTCATACACTACATGCTAAAAAGACCTTTTTAATAGTATTAACCAAATTTTCTGTTGCTACAAATAAGTCTGAGAATAAGTGGAGAAATGGTGAACCTTACAAGGACAAATGATGACCTTCTTAGGAGCATCTTTTGACACCCTTCTATTATTAGTCCACATTGTGTACCTTTATGTTAGACAATGCATAGGAAAACAATAATGTTTTGCTTATTTTCAAATAGTATACACTTTATTTAAACTTTATCGATTTCTTACTAGTAAAATAAAAAAAAAAAACACAAAAAAACACAACAAAAGAAACAAACAAACACAAAAAAACCCTTCAAAAACATTAGCAGTTCCTGTGACAGGAAATTTAACCTTGCCTGTAATGCAAATAAATGATTGACTTGTGAAATCGTGGAGTTGTTCTTAGATGTGATCATTTAAGAGAAATGTGAAGATCTGGTAACAGGAACCTCCAGTGTCTGAAGCCTAACACAGAGTACCAAGTACAGTCTGTCACCTGACAACCACATAAACTCTGAGGTGCAGATCCACAAAAAGCAGCTGAGTGACCAACTGCCACTGGAATTTGAAGGACAATTACATCCATATATCAGTCAGGTATTTATAAACTTCAGTATTCATTGAATTTAGTGATCATTGAATGGCACAATTCTTTCCTTCAGAAACATTAATGAGGAAATGTCTTTTCATTTGGTACAGAAATAATAATTTAATCCTCTGCCAATGTGTGGATGATTATGGAGGGAACGGAAATGTGTTTGCTTTCATTATGATCATGCCAAAGGGAAAGCATCTAAAAACCCACTCACCTCATGTTATTAAGTAGCAGAAGGAAACTCATAAATCACTATTCATTTTGAATCACATAAAATAATCATGCCTAATCAGGACCTTATTAGTTCATTATTCACCTTGTTTTGTTGGGACCAGTCCAAATATTAAGTCATAATATATAGTCTATCACAGAACACTCTGCTATGTGCTGGCATATCTATTGGTTTCAACAATTTCCTTCCTGTTTTTCGTCTCAATACTAGATATTTTTATTTTAAAATAATTTACTGAAAAAGCATCTCTGCTGTGGACAATAGTGTGTTCTGCATGGGCCTTCAACATTAAGTGTCTTTTGCTTTGGACTTTAAGATTATTTGATATTGTATGAGACTTCCATTAAATTATTCTTAGCAGTTTGGAATACAGGACTTATAATGCTTATATTTGTGTATCGTTTTTTCTAAAATGTTATAGTCAATTTCACACTCATTATTAAACATTTAAAATAAAAGACTGCATTTACTTCTGAATGAAAAGTTATGCTGTCCTCTTCATTTGTCTGTGACTTACAGTGAGATTTAAGAGATTGTTTCATAACCCTTAACTCCTGCTGTGGTTTCTGAAATCCTTAATTTCTGCTTAAAGTCTTCTCTCTCTGAATGAAGCTTTTCCTCCATATTATAAATAGTCCATTTCTAAGCAGCAGCCCTCAGACCCTTTAAAGAAAGCTGGCCTATATGTGCTGAAACTTCGTTATTCTTTTGAAGTCTGTTCGTCAAGATCACTAAGAGCTTGTTTCTTAAAAGAAATGTTTTCTTATAGTCACTGGTTACGAATTATTTCCCTTGCACCAGATTTTCTTGAGCAGAACAAATGACAAAAAGAGAGAAGATGCAGCAAAAGTGCTCAAAAACTTTCAGCTAAAAGGGACAATAAGTACTATTTCAGCATTCACAATGGAAACTAACAATAATGCCCATTAAATACCCTCAATAGGAATGCAGAAAGTAGTTTCACAATTGGTATAAAATTGGCAGAGCTTCACTGAAGTCAGTGGAGTTGTGCTGAATTATATCACTTAAGAGTTTGGTTTCCTGATTGGGTAGAATGTAAAGTATTTTAAACCTAAAATAATAATGGATTTTTTTTTCACAAAGGACAATAACTTTTCAATAAAAATATTCTTTTTTTTTTCTATAAATGTCAGCTGAATCAATCTAGTGAAATGTTCTAACTTGTAAAAAGTTAAAAAAGATGCTGAGCTAAAAGTAGAACAGCCAATTGTAGAGCAAAATGAAGTTTTCTTTTGGAAAAATGGCTTTCTCTACCTGAAACATCCTTGATTAGTGTGATAAATATTGCAAAAGGAAAAGAAAGAAACTACAGAACTAAAGGCATGTAGAGGGTGAATTAATTAATTAATTTAATTAATCAATTAATAAAAATACCATGAAAAATTAAATTCTCAGGTAAGGTAGAAACTTTTTAGTGATAGTAAGTTTGCTTCTGTATATAACAATTACATATTGCAATAAGTCGTAAAATGAATTCAATATCGCTTAAAACAAAGTTATCAAAGTTACTTTTTAAAAAAGTATAAAGATGAAACCATTATGTGTGCTTCAAATTCACCTTCAGGAAATGTCATGTGGAAAAAGGTCGCATAACAAAGTGAAATGTTGTACCAAATATGTCCGTAGGCATGTTTGGTTGTTAAAATAATTGCCTGATCTTCCATGGTAACATGAATAATGTGGTGGATCTGAATTTTTACAAAAAATCTAATATGCTTCCTGGAGCACTCTGTAGCTGTGCTTGACTTTTAGAAGTTAAAAAGCTAGTAGAAACCAAGGATCTTAGGCACAAATGTCCACTGGAAGAATGTTGCACATTCCTTATCCGTCATCATACAATAAAATATTTCTAATGTTTGGCATATTGGAGTTCTACCAGATAATGTGACAGTCATTTCAGGGACATACTTACTGTGGCACAGACTTTTCCAAGGCCGTAGGAACTTCATGGTGTTTTAGCACAGTCACTATGAGTTGTACTGGTTCCAGCATGGACTTATTCTTGGACCACAATCTCCTTGCAGAGGTGTGCTTGCTTTGATAACCACAGCCACAGCCACTTCAAAGTGCATCTCCTCCCATGCGGATGTATCCTTCAGCTTCAGTTCACAATGGAGTTCCAGACTGTCCCGTACAGCAGTACACAAAGCCCCAGCCGTCTGCCAATCCAGGCAACCTACTTCTAATGGTCCCAGATGCAGTAGAATAGAAGGCAAAGAAGAAGAAATCAGTGAAAGCAAAAAGCAAACACTAAAAAATGCTGGACTACAGTACACAGTCAAGCATGGCAAGCACAGGAACCTTTCAGTTAGTAGCTGAACAACCTATAAATTTGGTCTAGCACACTCCAGTCTAATCTGTTGTTATCTCTAATCCTTGAGCCCCATTTTGGATTCCTAAAAAATACTGCTATGATTT
The DNA here is from genome assembly GCF_003031625.1 of Empidonax traillii. NCBI lineage: Eukaryota > Metazoa > Chordata > Aves > Passeriformes > Tyrannidae > Empidonax > Empidonax traillii. The sequence goes on from NW_020955276.1 coordinate 2,683,424, forward strand.
AAGCTCCACTGACAGCTAAACACCAGACAGACTCTTATTTATTACCCCCTAGCTTGTTGGGATAGGGAAATGAAAGGGTAAAAGTCAGAAAACTCATGGGTTGAGGCAAATAAGTTAATAGGTAAGGCAAAAGCAACAAATTCTTTCACCATTTCTCACTGGCAGTCAGATGTTTAGTTGTCTCCAGGAAGACAGGGCTCCATCAAGGGTGACTTGGAAAGACAAATGCCATCACTCCAACCATGTCCCTCATTCTTCTTCATCCCTAGTTTTACCTAACAAGCCTGATGCCATATGGTATGAAATATCCTTTGGGTCAGTAATCCTGGGTCTGCCCCTTCCCAGCCTCCTGTGCACTGCCAGCCTCTTCAGTTGCAGGGAATGAGAATCAGAAACAGCCTTGATGCTGTGTATGAATTGTTCAACGGTAACTAAAACACTATAATATTATCAACACTATTTTCATCAAAAATCCAAAACATAGAACCATGTGAAAAAAATTATCTGTATGTCAGACAATACCAGTAAAAGTAGAAAAAAAGAAGTAAGATACCGTGGCTTGATGATATATATTCCACTTGGACCAATTAAACAGAATTTTTATTCAACTACCTTTCTCTACTTTGTTCCACTTCATCCATCACTTTATTCCTGGTGCTATGTTTATTTTCATTTTACAGTTACTGTTCAGCATAACATCCTGTCCACCTCCCATTCATGCTCTATAAAATTTCCTTTTTTTTTTCCTAACATTTCTTTTCTATTCAAAATGCCACTGGGAAAACTTTGTGGGTGACCTTGCAGACCACTGTGCATAATGTGTGCTAGGAGGCCTCTCCTACTCTTTCTCCAAAAAAATATTTCTTTTCAAATTGAAATGTCTTCTCGATCTCCTCATGCTATCAGAGGACTGATGTACCTTTGGATATGACTAATGATAAGAAGTTTTAACTGTTCCTCAAAAACAAAGTAAATAGAATTCTTACATCTTATTCTTTCATCTCAGTTTGAAGATAATTCCCCTACTAGTAAACAAGATAATCTTAAAAATTCCTGAAAAATTTTTGTGCAAAAATCTGGATGACAGTGATGACTCTGTAAAAGAACTTACACCATGGCACCTGTATTATAATTGTTTAATTTATTTAATTTAATTTAATTATTTGCTATATATCATCATCATCATCATGGCTAGGCTTTGCGAACAAAGACTTGAGAAGGGCTCTACACACACTTGCTGCAAGCGCGCTGATGGCTAAAAAGTCCGGTTGCAGAAGGCACAGCATGAAAACTCCCCAGGTGATATCAATGAGATGCAATTCTTTCTGCGTTGTCTTTTCTCCTTGAGAGTGATCCTGTGTGTGTTCTCAAAAGCAGCAGCAGCGTTATAGATGGTGTGTCTCCAGGCCTCCCGATTGGAGGCCAGGGTAGACCAAGGGTGGTGATCAATATGGCCAAGGCTGAGGGATTGTTTCAGGCAGTCCTTGTATCTCCTCTTTGGGGCTCCTCTCTTGTGGCAGCCGGTGGCAAGTTCCCCATAGAGCACGATCTTAGGGAGGCGATGGTCCTGCATCCTGGAGACATGCCCTGCCCAGCGCAGCTGAGTTCTCAGCAGCATGGCCTCAATGCTCATGACTGCTGCCTGTTCAAGGACAGATGTGTTGGCCACATAGTCAGTCCAGTGGATGTTGAGGATTGTACAGAGGCAGCGCTGATGGAAGTGTTCTAAGAGGCACAAGTGGTGGCAGTAAATGACCCAGGATTCAGACCCATATAAAAGAGTAGACAGTACAATGGCTCTGTAAACACTGATCTTGGTACTTTTCTTCAGGTGTTTGTTTTGCCACACTCTTCTATGGAGTTTACCGAAAGCTCTGTATGTCTTTGCTAACCCGTTGTCTGTTTCAGCATCAATCTTACCATCTGAGGAGATGATACTTCCCAGGAAATTAAACTGCTGGACTGATTTGAGTGCTGTTTCACCAATGGTGATATGGGGATGATGGGAGACTTCTTGAGGAGCAGGCTGAAATAAAACTTCTGTTTTCTTCAAGCTGACTTCCAGCCCATAAAGCTCAGCAGCCTCTGCAAAGCAGGATGTTAAACGCTGCAGAGCTACTTCTGTGTGGGTGACGAGGGTGGCATCATCAGCGTAAAGCAGCTCACGGACAAGATGATTTAAGGTCTTAGTGTGGGCCTTCAGGTGCCTTAGGTTGAAAAGGCTCCCATCAGTACAATATTGAATGTAGACACCGTTTTCATCATCGAGGTCTGCCGTGGCCCTTTGGAGAATCACACTGAAGAAGATTGTGAATAAAGTTGGTGCGGGAACGCAGCCTTGCTTCACACCATTGGCTATTGGAAACGGCTCAGAAAGTGCATCGCCATATCTGACTTGACCGCGCTGGTCCTCATGAAGCGAGATGATCATTTTGAGGAACTTGGGAGGACATCCTAAACGTTCCAAAATCTGCCACAGACCTTTTCTGCTCGCAGTATTGAAAGCCTTGGTGAGATCAACAAAGGTAACATAGAGTCCTTTGTTCTGTTCCCTGCACTTCTCTTGCAGTTGTCTGAGAACAAATACCATGTCTGTGGTACCTCTGTTGGCTCAGAAACCACACTGGCTTTCAGGTAGAAGATCTTCTGCTATGGTGGGTATTAATCTGTTCAAAAGAATTCTGGCAAGGATTTTACCAGCAATGGAGAGCAGAGTAATACCTCGGTAATTTGAGCAGTCTGATTTATCTCCTTTCCTCTTGTACAAGGATATATATTTATTACCTTTGGATTGCACCAATGAATATGAAGTCTGAGGGTGTGTTACCTTATTTGTATGACTAAATGAATTAGATGGTTAGAGCTTCTAGACTTTCATTTCCGTGTAGAAGGAATCAATGAGTCTTTTATCTCCTCTGACCTACTCTCTCATTCTTCATAGATACTCAGGTCCTTCACTTTTAGTTTGCTTCCTTCTTTATAAGTGTTTTATCATTTATATAAGTTACTGATATCTTTAGTAATAGATTTCTTCTATTTTACGGAAATTTTTTCCTACTTTAGGGCTTATCTTACTGTTTAAACTTTTTAACTGGATCTTGTTTTTGTCACTCGGGACTCACAAATATACTTAAGAATCTCACTAAATTTATAAAAAACAAGCTCTCTAAAAAGCTGGGTTTCCATAGTTTTTTTTCCACAGCAGATCAAGATGCTACTTTGCTTTCAACTTTCGTACATGCTCCATAATATTTTCTGTGAAACTCTGAGAATTAAAGTAACATTGGAAAATTTCTAGCTGGAGGAGAAACTATCATTGTCAATGTCAAATCTCAGTTTTCATGTTGGCAGTTGATCAAGATACTGAAGAATGGAATGAAGCAGGACTGGTATATTCACATGTTGGATCAGTATTTTCTGAGACAAACTTTAGGGCACAAGATATGTTTATTGAACTGTCTCCCAGTTAAAATCAAAAGAAAATAGCATGAGGAAGTGCATCTGGCTGAGGCGTAGTTCCTTTCCCCATAGCAGCCCTAACAGTGTTGTGCTTTGCATTGGTAGCTAGAAAGATGTAGATAACACACCAGTGTTTTGTCTACTACTGAGTAGTGCTGGCACAGCATCAGCACTGCCTTTCAACATTCCTCCTCTCCATCAGTAGGCAGGATTTGGGCAAGATATTGGGAAGTGACACAAGTAGGAGAGCTTACCCAAATTGGCCAGAGGTATATTCCACACCATTTGATGCCTGCTCAACAAGGAAAGTTAAGTGAGAAGACTGGGGGTTGTGGGTAAGGGAAGTGGCATGTGTTACCATGACATTTACCTTCCAGGGCAACCAGTATGCATACTGAAGTCTTACTTTCTGTGAAGAGGCAGAAAACACCTACTGATGGGAAGTAGAAAATAAATATATTGGTTCCCTTTGCTTCTGCACACAGTCTTTATTTTTTCTTTTTTTAAATTGACTTTCGCTTGACTCATGAGCTTTTTCCATCTTATTTGCTCCCTGCCTGTGCTGCTGAATGGCTTGGTGCACACATGCCATTCAGACAAGGTCAATTCAGCACAGTATCTCTGGAAATACAGACATTAATTTATTAGCAAAAAATTTAGTTCTGTAAGCACTGCAAAGGCAATACATTGTGTTGCTCTTTTCTATCCACTATCACAATCTGCCTGTTTAGTTTTCATTCCAGAATCTTTATTGTGGGTGATGAGTCAGGAGACAAGAAGAACTCATTTTGACTTTTAGAAAGGACAAGCGTGTGTCTCTGACAAAAAAATCTGAGTTTAGCTTACCAGTGGAAGTCAGTGAAGGAAATAAACACAGAAAAAACAAGATATAATTTTAGAGCAGCTATTCTTCTCAGGGTTTAGAGATATCTAACAAAATCTATAAGTTTTTGCAACAGAAATGTACCATGGAAAATTATTTGTATAACCAAAGCCTCAAATTAAAGAAACCAGCCAAGTAAGATGAGGAAACAATGAAGAAGGGAACTGAAGCACCTGAACAGGCAGTGCTGGGTTCATGCGTAACAGGAGTATTGTCTTAAAGAAATTCATAAGATAGTCACCAAGGACTTTGGGACATCCAGACACAGACGACCACCAGAGACACTTGGTGAAGCCCCTCAAAGACCTTATCAGAATATATATATATATATATATATATATATATATATATATATATGTGTTAATAACTGTTGGGAAATGTCATAAATATGTAACAGGAATGCAGGGAACAAAAATGAATAATCAAATAATGCAGACATATAAGCTATAACAAGGGTACCTGAGTGTGCACTTTGGTGAACTGATTCCCAGGGCAAACAGCATGCTGAAGTCATCCAGTGTGTTGTAATAAAAGAGTGACTGCCTACAAAAGCTAACAAATTGAGTCATAGAGTTTTCTTTTAAGTAGCGATTTTAGGCAACACTTCCCTCCCTCTGTCTCTACCATGCTTGAGTGGTAACAGAAAGAAGTCTGAATGCCAGTTTGCCCTTCTCCCTTGTGGCGGCCTATGACCAAATTATAGAAGGTTGGGCATAAATATTAAGAAAATTACATAATGGAAAATGAATGACAAATACAGTTGCTGTTCTATCTAAAGGATAAATGAGAACAGATGCAGCTAGACAAAGATGGAAAGATACAGACCTTAAAAAGGGGTCATATTTAATAGTCACCGATGGTTTAGAGGTTTTTAACTTTTTTATTTCAAGTAGAAATTAGAGCACCTTAACAGAGCAGCTAATCTTTGTGAGGCAGTTAGGTATCTAAACATTGAACAGCAGTGTGACAGTAAGACAGGTTAACTAGCATAAGTTCCACAAGAAATCTAACTATGACAACAGATAGATGACTTAAATTGTACATTATGTGTTGTTACTTCTGCACTGCTTTCAGTATTCAGGCTAGTGTGTAATTCACTGGACCCTGAAATGGAGAGACCTTGAGAGTATACACACAGGGAATAATGGCAATTGTTCAATTCAAAACATAACTGAGAAAAGACAATCTTCTACACTTGCTCAACCCCTGGCAATCGTACAGTGCAGCAGAGACATTAGAATAAAATAAATATGTTCATAATAGTGATAACTTTCTTATGGTTCTTTACACTGATATGAATGTTTCAAAATTTTATTATAAGAAATGTAAGTAGTTCTCACAGGTTCTTAATATAGAAGCTTTCAGTAACATGAAGCAGCCTAAGATCACTGGATGTGTGAAAGCCTTCTTCCTTTTCTCACCGTTAAAGCCTGAGATTCCATGTTCCTATTGCTACCTAAATGAAGACAAGCATTCTAAAAATACCTGTCTCAGTTTAATTGAGACAAGGGTCCTTTGCTGAGGATGGATTAGGAGAAAAAGACCCAAACCTTTTTTTTTCTAGCAATTATAGATTCGAAATTAAGAGACTCCGATTGAAGGAAAGCAAATTATGGAAAAGGGAAAAAGGAAAAATAACAGCCCTTTATTAAGTATGTGTGTATTAACGTAAC